>NC_072776.1:9673668-9906490 GCF_022539595.1 Amphiprion ocellaris | reverse complement strand
CCCTGTAATTTTTCATGAGTCTTTGCAAACACACAAACATCGCCTGAGCCGTCCCTTGGACCACTGTGAGCAACATCAGACGTGTGCACTGTGGTCACACCAGCATCACATCCATTCAAGTTACATGGTTCATTAAAAGAATCAAATTACAGCATTTACATTTCTGTTAAAACACTTTGTCAACAGGAGCCAGTTGAAGGCTGCAGTGATTTTAGTGACACTACAATGTATAAGAGTGAAGTTATTGAATATTTGTCTCTCTTTACTGTTGTAGGCGGTTTTGCAAATTGCAGATGGACCCTGTTTCACTCCATAGACACCAATGTTATTCCTGTAGCTTGAAAGACAGCTACTTTTGATAAAACTGGCTTGTAGCACATTGTCTGCCTTGCAACAATGGGAAAGAGGCACCGTTTATGTTTTGACAACCTATATCTAATGAGTTATTGATGCTGGAAGTCCGAATCTGTGAATATCTTTCCAACTTTACTGAACTTGGGGCCACTACCACCCTAAGGAGTGATTATATTTAATTTTGAAAAAAGTATTTAGCCATACTTAAAGCTTAAGTGCTTTATTAACACTGGAACTAAAATTTTGTATTGTTTTATTATCACAGGTTCTGTCTGAAAAGAGGTGGCATCATTTTAAACAGTGAAATCAAACTAACAAAATGTAATGACCAACCAGTGAGCAATACTGGATTCTGCAAAAACATAAACAACTTTTTTAAAAAATCTAAATCTTATCAACACAGTTAATGTATTAACTTATTTATGTGTGTATACATGTATTTATTGATATATTTAGTACTGTTAACATATCAGAGTTCTGAGTGAATTTTTCTTAAGATAGGCAAAGGCCATTTATTGATTACATATAGGCTGTTAAATGTTTATTAAAAAACTAAAAAGCATTTTAAAAAAAACAACTTAGGCATTTATTGTGTCACTAAAATACTGGTAGAGTGCAGACCACATCAGCATGATTATAAAGCATCCTCTGGTAAATTAACAACCAGATACTGATGTCTCTCACCATATGGACTTCAGGAGATGACTGGGGGATGATAAACTGTGACCTACTGGTTGGGTTCTCTCTGTTCTCATGTTTCTTACATGTTTGGTCCCCTGACAGCCGGGTCGTAATGTTTTTTGAGCAACACACCATACTATGACGTTTTTATAATGATGGTTCTACTATGAGGCCAGTTTGACATGTTCAGGTGTTCTTTGTGTGAAACTCAGAGATTTCAGGTATCAGAAGGTGGTTTCAACTTTCTTTATTAACTTTCTGCTTCAACTTTAAATTAAATTTCCTTCACTAAGCCAGCCCTCTGGACTTCCAGTAAGCTGTGTTCCTATTGGCTGTCCAGGTGGCTGCTTGGTGTTATCAGGAACACCTGAGCAGCTTGGTGTTATCAGGAACACCTGAGCAGCTCAGTGTCTTCCTGCTTTATTTAGCTGCAGCCAAACATTTCCTCTGCTTCTGTTCACCACAGAACCGGGTTTGGCTCCATTGCTTTCATTTGTTCTTTATGCGTTGGCTTGCAGCTTCCAGCAGTAAAATAGACTTTAATGTGTTTCTTGGTGTGTTTTAGGGCTTTGTACTGGATAGTTGTCTTGGTAAATGTGGTTCTTTAGCCACAGTTAGCACATGGTACAAATGTGTGCAGTGATTAGTGGATTTGCTGCAGCTGAGTTGTGTCTTTATCTTGGCTGTAGTGAGTCTTTAGAGGTTTTTGGTCAGACACATTCTGTATTCTTGATTGTGAACCAAGGTTGGTTGTCCAGAAGGTAAGAGTTCCTGTCCTGATTCTCTGTTCTCAGAGGTTCTCTGGTAGGCTGCAGGAGACTTAGCGTTGGGTTGTGCTCGTTTGGTTTTTGTATGGTTTCATTTGGACGACTATCTTGAGGCTCCTCCATGTGGTTTAGTGAGGTTTTCTGCAACAGTTCTACAAAGCAAACCGGCAGCAGAAGAGACTTTGAGAGTTTTTAGGAAGTTCTGGAGACCAGACTTTAGAGCCAGCCAGAAACATTTGTCAGCAGTTTGAGGCAGGAGAAGGTGAGCTTCAGAGTAGAAATGAGACAGAAACCTTCTTGATCTGTGTGGTGAGGTCCTGTACCAAGAGTTTGAGCAGGTTGTGAGAGTCTGTAGTTCTTGGTCTGAAAGCACAAGAAGAGTCGACTCATTAAAGGAGAAAACAGGAGATATTGTTGGTTCTTCTGTCGCTCTGCAGTTTCCTTAGACTGAATATCAAGTTTATATTTTAAATGATTTCCCATGTGAGCCCAAGAAGACTTCAATAAACTCCCTCCATCCCCTGGACACATGTTTTATTACCATGTTAAATCTTTTTTAAAAAAATGTTTTTGAGTTTTAATCATAGATTTAGCATAGTTTTTTCTCTTTGCTTGTTTAGTTTTGTCATCTGTGTAAAAGGTGCTAAACAAATAAAGTTGAATTGATAAACTGAATAATTGACTCATGATTGTGACAACAGAAGTATTTTCATTGTGATTTAAGGGTTTATTTCATTTTTAAGGTTGGGGTTAAAATCTTGACAGAAAAAGAAGATTAAAGAAATAAACTACATAACAAAAAGCAATTAAAGGGGAAAAATTAATACAATAAAACTTTTGGAAATTTTTATTATTAAAAAGATTTAAGAAATTTAAGATGTAATTTTCTAATTAAACTAATTTTTAAATTAAATGTTTTGTCTTTTTAAAGGTTTAATAATCTAATTAAATGTTTTGCATTTTTTAAAATGTTTAATATTCTTCTTGTTTAATTGTATTTTTTAAATGTTTAATTATGGAAAATATTGTATCTGTAATTTTTAATATTTGTATTTTAAAAATTTTGTTTAATTTCATACTTACATGTATTGTATCTTGTTGAATTATCTAATTCAATATTTTGTCTGTTTAGTATCATTTAATTGTATTTAATGTTTAACTATATTAAACAGACAAAACATTTTTAAAAATGCAAAACATTTAATTAGATTGTTAAACCTTTAAAAAGACAAAACATTTAATTTAAAAATTAAATGTTTAATTAGAAAACTACATCTGACAATAAAACTTCAAATAGGAATTAAACAGAAAATACAATGAAGCATTTCAAAAGAAAATTAAACATTAAAAGGTGGTAAAACATTTAAAAAGAAAAACCTTAAAGATTTAATCGAAACATTAAATATTGGGAAAGAAAAAGAAACTCAAACAAGCCAATAAAACATTTGAAAAAACAAACATTAAAAAGACAAAACATTTGGAAATCAAATCAGACATTAGAAAAGAATTAAAGGTGAGAAAAGAGCAAAACTAAACATTTAAGAAGAATCAAACTAAAGACAAAAACATTTGAAAAGACACCAGTTAGACTTTAGAAGATCTAATTAAACAGAAGAGACAATAAAACGATCAAAAAGAGCAAGAACAGATAAAAGTCTTAAAGTGTTTTCGTAGTCTGAAATGAAAATATCAAGTTGTTTCTTCAAACATTTCCTCTTTCTATATTCTTGGTTTGATTGTGGACAGATTTACTAAGAACTCATTTAAGAAAACTGCTTTCCAGATAAAGTCTACTAGTAGTTGAAGGCATTGATCAAACTAATGTTACCTTCTGATCTCCACAAACTTTACTGTTCAGTGAAGAGAATCAAAGTTTGTTGAGGATTTCTAAAAAACCCACAGGTGAAGGTCTGAGAAGACCTCAGATGGATGGTCTAAATGTGAAATCAAGACTCATGGTCACAAGTTTTAAGGCTTCTGTTAACCAGAAAGTTCAAACTAACAGAGAAGTACTGAGAAACTTTTAAAACTTCAGTCCTCAGACTGTCTGAAGGTTCAAACTATCAGAGAAGTACTCAGGAACTTAGAGGATATCAGTCCTTGGACTGTCTGAAAGTTAAATCTAACAGAGAACTACTGTGGGACTTAGAAAATTTCAGCCCTCAGACTGTGTGAAAGCTCAGGTCCTGAGGACTCGGGAGGTGTGGAGGCTTTGGAAAGTCTTGGAACTGAGGGTTCAACCCTCCAGCACAAAGGCCGAAGCCCAACCTCCTGAGAAAAACGGTCGAGTCGAGACTCGAGTTAAAAAAAAACTCGAAAATGACAAAACATAGATGATAAATGCGCAAAAACCAGAAGAATTAGTATCTGAGCGAGTAGCTCAGGGGATAAGAAGAAGGACTACCAAGCGGAGGGTCGCAGGTTCAAGACCCACCACCGGCCTTTTTCTTTCTTTGTCTTTGACAGAATTTTGAGAAAATTTAAGAAGTGTCTGGTCTTGAACCAGCGACCTGCAGCTCCATAGGCAAATCCTTAACTCACTGAGCTACAGATCAGTTAAAAAGAAATAATTTCGTCGTCCCTTTGGCATCGTAGTTCCTGAAGTGACCACATGGGCGGAGCCAAGGCGGAGTCTGGGTGGAGTCAGGGCGGAGAGTAGGCGGGGAGGTGGGTGGCGGCCTCCCCCCCCAACACCCCCCCCCCCCCCCCCCCCCCCCCCCCCCACCCCCCCCCCCCCCACGAGTTATTCGAGTCTCCACGAGTTCTTCGAGTCTCCACGGGTTTTCCCGAGTTTCTTGAGTTTCCACGAGGTCGGAGGCAGAACAAGTTGTCATGAAGAGGTGTTGAAGTCGGCCAGGATGGACTGACTTTTTACAGCGACTAGAAGGAAGACGACTAGAAGAGCAGGTCTTCAACCACCATCCATAAAATCCATGGAGTCGCTCCAGAGACATGAAGGGAGGTCAACTTTTATCAACCTCCATCCAGATGTTCAACTTGATATCTTTGCTTTGACATTTTTAGCACCACAAACCTTTAGTATCACACTTTATTATCATTTATTAGGACTTTAATGGAATCCATCAGCAGATTTAGTTTTTCTTGACAAACTTTATTCTTGTCGTCGTGGGACTGCAGTATTGAACTGTTCCTTCTATTTGACCTCATGTTTATTAGTTTTAGTGGAGAAAGTTATTTTAGTTGTCCATTAGTCTCTTAAAAACCAAATAATAAATTGGATTAGTCAAGAGGTTTAAATTTCTTACTTTGTCATATTTTAAATATAACAAAAAATTTAAAAATAAAGCCTCTTGAGACAATTTGACCTGTAATTGGCGTTATACAAATAAAATTGAATTAAAATTGTATGTAACTTGTAATGTTGGAGTAATTCAGCCATATATGTTGGAAAACACATTTTCTTTGACCATTAATCTGTTGTTTTCTCCAGTAATTCATTTTTGTTTTGCTTTATAAAATGTCAAACTCAAATATATTCAGTTTACTGTCATGAAAACCAAAAAGATTTACATTCATGATGCAGGAATCAGGCGGTTTTTCCCTTTTTATCTTAGTTTAGTCAGAAAGATAGTTGATAATGTGTGAATTGTTGCAGCTTGTGAGCCGAAAAAGATTTTAATCTTTGGGGCCGAGTGTCAAAAAACATTTAGAAACCAACATCAACAAAACACTCAAAGATTTGAACATCATTGAAGGGAAATCCAACTGTTGCATGACAATGTCTCATTAAAGGACATTTATTTCCAACATAAATGTGTGATATTCATCCTCTGGAGCTTTCTCTTCACATCGTCTTCCACCTGGACTGATTTGGTCGGGAGAATGTGCAACAAACATTTGAAAAACTGCACTTTAACATCAATAAATGACACAGAAGTAATCTCTACATAAATGAGACTGAGTCTGGATGTGCTGCTCTTTCATTAACTCCTGAGTTTAGGGAAAGTTAAAACAAAAGAGGACAGTTCAGATAAGACTTGAGAATGAGCTTATTTTGAACAAACATCTCAGACTTTCTGAGCTTCAGCACCTCTAGCAAGATATTTCAACCACAAGCAACTCAAGAGATCCAGAAGTTGCAGAGAGTTAGCTTTAGCTGAGCCAAAGAACATGTGGGACGCTAAACTAGCAAACATTTCAGACTTTTCTCTGTGAATTCTGAGAAATAATTTCCTATTTAATGGCAGAGGTACACATCTTAACTCAGTCTCATTAAAACAGACTCTAATTCAGTGTCATCCATCCATATTAAAGTGCAGTTACCCAAAATGTTTGTTGCATGAGCTCCAACAAAACCTGTCCAGGTAGAAGGCCACTTTGACAAACAGGAAGTGGAAGATTCCAAGCAGATTTATAGAAGGGGGAACCAGACTGTACTAAGTGTGGTTAAGTATAGAGGGGTGTTTTGTGGGTTTTTAGGGCTGATAATGATTATTAGTGAGACATCTGGAGTATATTCATTTGCAGTAAATGAAAGTATTTAAAATCTTGGAGTTAAACTTAGAAGAACACAAACTCTAACAGAAAACTTTGTTGATACGTTTTTGTTTTGTTTACAGATGTTAAGTTAAAGGAGTTTTATTCGTGACGTATAACCAATCAAATCACTCCAGAAGACAGAGCGACCACAGGTAGATAAAGGTTCAGAGCCAAAGTAGCGCCATTTTTAAATGTATTTATTACCGTAAATCAGTAAAAAATAAAATACTGATAATCAGTAAATCAGTCAGCCCACAATTACTACAATTCTACAATGTATGTCTCTTTCCTTTGACTTGTTATTTGTACAATATACAATGTATATGATGGCGTATTTTCATACCAAAGGCTAAACTATGATGTTTTCTAAGAGCCATATGATGCTACTCTGTTCTGGCACTGGGCTGCTGCACTCCTCCTCTGTTGTTTTCTGGATTGTACTCAGCTGCATGCCTTCGTCCACCCGGCCTCCGTTGACTCGTCCCGCCTGCCGTCTCTGGAGCTGAAGCTGGATTGGAACAGACCAAAGTACAGTCCAATCATGATGCCAGCTGCCGCTCAAAAGGCTCCTTCATCTGGCGGAACTTCTTCTGAGGGGAAGCTGAGCTGGCCCGGCAGAACTCTGGAGATGTGTTCCAGTGGTTGGTGGATGTGTAGGTAGATAGAGAGGGACCTTTGAATTGTTCAGAAAGGAAAACAGGGAACCCATTGGCAGTTTTAGTTTAGGGTGCTACTGTGGTGTGTTTTTGGGTTTTAAGAGGTGAACAGGAAGAGTTTTTTTTTTCGTACTGATTATCTTTTACTTTGTTCCTGGTTGGAATGCCCATCAATGTCAACGTGAAGTTCACTTTTAGTTCTGTTTATTTATTTTTATTTTACTAACACCCATTTGTTTTTAACCCCCTCACATGTTGTGTTGTTGTAAACTTACTCTTTCAAATAAATTCTCGTCTAACCCTCTGGAAACCAGCGTTTGGACTGTTTTTGTGTTGCTCCTCACCTACTGACAGCTGTGGACTAAAGGCTATACTCTGACGTTTTTAGAGCGACATGCTATACTATGATGTTTGTTGGGCGACATGCTATAATATAGGCTTTTTTAATTGACATATTACTGACGTTTTTTTTTGTTTTACTTTTTTTAGTTTTTTAGCAACATATTATAAGAATTTGAACAGTTTTAAAAGTTACTATACTTTTACTTGTGCAATGAAATATTCTATGGCATTTTTTAGATGACATATTATACTCTGATGTTTTCTTGAATTACATACTATTTTGACAATATACTGCACTATGACATTTTTTGAACCACATATCATACATGACAATTTTAGGCAACATCCTATCATTTTGCGCTTTTTGAACCACATAATAATCTATGTTTTGTTTTTTTTCTTGCCAACATGCTGTACTATGAACTACAGGCCATACTATGTTATTCTCGAGTAAAGTATACTATACTTTGACGTTTTCTGAACTACATCCTATACTATGGCGTTATACACAGAGTGCTTTGGTTACATGTTGATTTATAATCTAGATTTTTTTTCTGTTTTGTTTTTTGATGGGATTACCACAGACCTGACTGTGAACACCGTCGACACCCACCTCAGGGAGACGCTGCCTAAGATCTCAAGGCTGCTTGGTCGTGGTCTTTCTGGCACATACTCTTCAAAGGTGAGCCGGGCAGTTAAACACTGATGGAATGACACCAGGTCTAGGCCGACAAACTTCCAATTCCTCCTCAACCCATAGTCTCTGGGAAACCTACATGGAGTAAGAAAAGTAGACAAAGTAAGTCAGTCTGTACACAACATATTAAAAAAGAAATCATGCTAATAAATTAAGTACAAATAACCGAATTCGCCAATATACTGGAGACCAGAGCTATTTAATTTGATAAATATAACCTTGTTTAGTAACATTCAATTATTTGAGAGCAGTCCTAAAGAACTGCCTGTAATCCCAATCATAAAATGGGTTTGGAGGAAGAACATAGATGGTAATCTGGATACACATGAGTTAGGCTTTATAACTACTATTGGTAGTATTGGTGGTAGTAATAGTAATGTGACTACTACTAGTAGTAGTGGTGGTACACCACTGCTGCTGATACTGGCACTGCTACTACAACTTGTAATACTATTACAAATGCTGATACTACTTCTACGACTCTAACAGCTGTTTATACTACTGCTGCTGCTTGTACATTTAGTATTACTACTACTGCTTGTACAACTATACTACAGCTACTATTAATCGTCTGGTATTTGGTTGTCAAGCTGCTAGCTCGGCTTAGCGTTTTGCTAGTGGCTAACTAGTTAGCTCTCATAGACTGGAAGCTCTCAACAAGATTTCATAATGAAAAAAGAGGCAAAAACTATTCTTACCTATGAAAAGTCATTCCAAGTTTCCTTGTCTCAATCGTACGACGCAGTGTGTAATTGTATGCAGCACAGTGAGACGGCATACTTGTTTCCGTTTTCACACCGTCTACACCAACGGAATGCACTGAAACTTTGCCTCCACTAGCTTAGCCTCGCTGTAGTACGCAGCTCAAAGGGGCGTGTCCTATGTGCTCATTCATATCTATGACAACAACGATGGCTGCACATAAGGACGCGTGACGTTGATTAGCTGCGTAAATACCATTATATACAGTCTATGGTAAATACGTATGTGAATCGCATCATTGGCTGCAGCAGCCAGTCACCGGTCACTCACTGACTCACACTGAAAAATAGCACAGAATGAATTGTTACGTGTTTATTTTATTTACAATTTAGGTTGGATTTTTTTTTTTTTTTTTTTTTGCGCAGCAGATTTTCTGTGTGCGGAGACCGTGTCAGCAGTGCGCAATTGCGCACGCGCGCAGCTTAGAGGGAACAGTGGTCACATTTCCTAGCGATTTTATAAATGTCATTCTGCTCTCACTCATCAAATAGCATGGGAACGTTTGTATACTTACAGTTAGCACTGACCAGAGTTCAGTGATGCCCATCAGTGGTCAATCTTGAACAGAAAAAATCTGTGGATGTTCTCAGTCATCCAGGTCATGATAAGTCTCAAGCAAGCATAGGTTATGGCAACCTATGCTTGCTTGAGACTTGAACAGAAACATATTTATTTTCTTGGCTCTGTACCGAAGCACTCAGGACTATATTGGATCAAAATTCCGAATTAAATTATTGGTATAACATAATTATAATAAGCTGCCCTTTTTAGAAAGATATATCTTGTAAAAAGGGCTTCAACACAATACATCTTCTAGCCTTAATTTTACATGAGATGCTGTGTGTTTAGCTTATTAATGTTTAATGAAGGACATTTACATGTGTAGATATAGCTGTAGATAGATGTAATTATACATTATATATGTAATGATCAAAACGGACAGATTAGAAAAGCTTATAGATATTATGCACAGATACGTTTCTAATTTCAGAAACATATTTCCAGGTTTTTTTGTTTGTTTTTTACATTAAACTTGTCAATTCACCATCTTTTTCTAATTTTATTGATATTTTCATATTTCTAAAAAAAAATCTGAAATATTAAAAGTAAAAAATCAGTAAATTTACAGATTTTCTTTGTAAAATTAGGTTGACAGTAGTTTAAAATTATTAAAGATTTGAAAAGCCACTTGGAAATTATAGTTGACAAGTGAAATGTGTTACTACAGCAAACAAAACTGCAGAAATAGTTACCCGTTTTCTATGGAAACATATTAAGTACAGTTAAATTAATCTGCAGTCAAAGAAGTGTTGAAAGATACTGTTAATGAAACATTTAGCTTAATACCCTTCACACTGGTCTTTTCTTCTTGTGTATGATAATATGTAAAATCCTACAGTAGCCAATGGAAATTATGTCTTTTTGCTCATGCTCTCTGTCTGTATGTGTGTGTGTGGGAGAGTTTAATATCTTCCCTATCCTTTCACTGCATGACTTAACTCTGCTATGGATCACAGAGGACTGGCTTCAACCTGAATAAATCAGGAACATCATGAAAAGAACATGAGACCTTGAAACACTCAAGTGTTCCCTCATGTTCAAATTCCCTTATAGTCCTTTCTTGCTCTTTTTAAGACTTGACAGAAAAACCGTTTGGGACACAGGAATCATTTAACTACTTAATCATCATATTAATCAGCAAAAGTGACCAAAAAAGACAAATGATCAGAGTGGATTTTTTTTTTTAATATATCTGGTATTGTTTAATGGGAGCAAATATCTAGAAAGCCTCTTTAAAGTAGGTGGGTTACGGGCAGTCAGGTATGAGTTACACATGGTGTGGATGAGCAGGGTTGTGCCTCTGCCTGGCAGACATGTCTGGTCTCTAAACACTGGCCCATCTTCCATGAGATACCAGAGTCAGGCCGGCGCCACCGTCTGCAGCTGGGCCAAACAAGACGAGCCGGCTCGCTCCTCCACACTCTGAGGTGTCTGTTGTCGTATTTACGGCCCCCTTAACCCCCCAATCCTCAGAAATTGCATTACATCACTGACCCCATTTCAGTCCAACTGCAAAGCACAGCACATGGCCAACACATTTCACCACCATTTACTGTCACTCACATTTGCGCCTGCCTGACATCCACTTTACACTGCGCCGGGATTATCAGTTGCAGTGAATAATGAGAGATTGTCAGAGTATTTGTTGTGGATTTGTGTGTTCATGATTTGGCATATCATGACAGGCGGTGGCAGCTGCTGGAGTATGCCGAGCCCTCTGATGGAAGGTGTGATGATGAAACCAGAGTGACCTGATTTATTAGTATACAAGCGTCTGCAGAGGAGTCACAGGAAGTATTTCCATATGGATTTTCTGGGGACTTGACATTGGAGGCACGGAGGCCTCGCTCTCTAAAAAAAAACACCCCAGGTCCATCTTTTGCAAGTGGGCGGAGGGTCTAAAATAAAATCAGCTGTCTCTGTCTGCTCGTTGGACAGAGGTGAACACGTTGAACTGGAGCTGGTCTCCGACGCTGACTGGGATTTGCTGTGGGCTTGGACAGACCCTGCAGGCCGGGGTGCCGTGGCCTTCTTGTGGGATTCTACCTGCTGAGTTCATATTTTTCTAAGACACCATCCTTCCCTGGTAGGTAATGAGCGGTCTCTGGGAGGTGTTTCTGTCTTCAGAAAGGCTGCAAAAATACATGAACGTTTTTGGCCTTTAAGCTGTCTTTTTATGGTAACGACTGCAACTGCAAAGAAAATAGTGATGCATTATAAAATCTCCATTTGACATATGCAGACAAAAACACAGAGGGAAGGTGCTGAATTCTTGATTGTTCTTTAAAATTCAGTATTATTGTCCTTATGCTGAGCACACTTCCACTCAAAATGCAAGGTACAGAGGCAAAATATGAATCAAACTGTGACTAAAATGCTAAATTAACTCTGAACCTTTAGCTGGAGGAGAGATTAGACTTATTCTGTTAACTAATTCCAAATAGATGGAATTCTGAGCCACTAAGTTGTTTGTATCAAGGCCAGTCCTTCCGGGTGTGACGCTGCTCTACTTCTTCAACCTCAGGCAAGTCATGAAATAAGAAATAGTGAAAGGTAATTGGAAATATGGCACACATACAAGGTCATCAATGCAGATTATCTAGATGCTTTTGGATGGAACAGCCTTGGCCTCCCAGCTTTCCTCTATATTTCACAGAGAAACACGACCCATCATGGTTAAGTTTAAAATAGGCTTGATTTATTTTTGCAAGTACATGGCGCCTAGATTACTTCACTTTCCTGTTATCTGAGCTGTCAGCCCAACCAAACGTGTCATGAGATAGCCCAAGCCAGTTTTTAATCTTTTTCAGCCGCAAATTTGTAGTTTCTTTACAGTCTGTGAGTCTATGCCTTTGAGACTGGAATATGCTGCAGTGCTGAATTTTTCGCTTGCAAAGTTTTGTTGCCAAAGTTGATATCTGAAGTTGTGTAATACTCACCTGGTTTAATGCTCTGGTTACGTTACACAAACATACCCACTATTCCTCTCAGGCTAAAATAGTAGACCGATGAGCTACAAATCAGAATCCGTCAGAAGAAGAATAAAGAGATATGCCATTGAAAAGCAGCGAGCAATGGTGCAACGCAATAGTTGTTAATATAAAATGTCTTTTTGTCATGATATTTAAAAAGTAGCATTAATTAGTTACAGCGGTTTCATCAGTCTGCAAATTAGCCAAACTATCTGAACTGCTTATCACTTTTAGTTGTCAGAAACTCAGTATAAACATCTCAGATGCTTTTATTTCACTGGCATTTCACTGACTCTGTACTTTAGGAAGCTTTTTATCTTTATCTCCTAAATGATACACAGTGATTAAATCTCTCCTTTACTGTCAGAAATAATATCACAGATGTATGCAGATATTACAGAGTTGCCCTTAAGTAGTACTGAAGCACTGCAAAGCTACTCTGAGTCTTCTGAGTAAGAGATAGTTTTATTAAGATCTTGAAACTGTACTTTTCCAAATATTACAACAGCCTGTATGCAGATTTTATCCTCTCATTTGCATCAGCACATTTTATATCCACAAGAACCGAGGTGTGAATACTCTGAATTCACAAACATAGCAAAAAGTGCCGTGCCAGCAACTGGGGAGACACGGAGTCTGTGGATATCAACAGCTGGAAGAGCTAATAATCTCACTGACGGTCTTTTCAGCACTTTGTAATACTAACAAAGTTATTTTGGTTCCAAACGGCTTACTGGTGAAACTTTAGATGTAAATTATCCTTAAAAACAGAAAAGAAATGATTGCTAATACAACTTGGTGTGTGATCATCAAAACCCCATCATACACGAATCGTCTACAAGCAATTCCATGTAATAAGCGATAAGCGAAACACAACAATTTAAAGGCACAGTGATTTTTCTGTATGTCAGAGTGATCTGAGAGACAATCTGAAGAGGCCATCAAACTCCTGAGATGCACTCTTATTCCATGGGGATAATTGAAACAAAGAGGGAATATTTTTGGCAAAACAATCACTTCAGATGGCTCTAAATTGTTCCACTCAGGAAGCATGGAGGACCAAAATCACTGCACATCATGATAATGACTTTCATTTTGGACAGTTGTTTTCCTCCCTTTTTATGCACATCCAGTGAGCAACTGAATATCAGGAGACAGGTGTGCAATTGATTTAAATAATGTCCCAGAAGGGTATTTCAAAGGCATCATTAACAGGAGCACCACCTGCACTACAGCAGCATCTTCCAATTTTGTTGAGAATGTATTTCTACACTGAAAACTGCTGCTTTTGTGTGCCTTAATTTAAAAATATTTATGATTAATATATAAATACTGACTAATCATCGTATGAGTCAAGCTATACGCCAGAGCAGCTTAAAGCAGTCATGTATTTGTAATGTTTATTTGATTTCTGGCTTTAAAAAGAAAACGACAGCGCAGTCATGAAGGGCTCTGACACCGTTAGTGGTGCTTTAATTGCATATTTATAGCATCAGTGTGTCGCCTGCTATCAGTTGGATGACACATAACAAAACACATAAGAAGCATTTTCTTTAACAATTGGCTTCTTGTGCCTTAGCTGCTGGCAGCGCAGGTTTAACCAGGGCAGGACATCCTGAAACATTTAAACCAGAGGAATCGGGATTCACTCTGTGGACTCAGAGGTCATCCTACTGGCCAACTGTGAGGCCATGTACCAGGCAGCTGTCTCCAAGCGAGCAGACAACATCCCCAGCGGGGTACTTTAGCTTTTTGTGCATGTACATGTACTGTCTCACCTACAGCATGTAGCTATCGCACTTGACAGCGCTGCCTGCATTGAGGAGAACATGTGTGAAGCGCCTTCTATGGTCACTTACTGCATACTGCTTTGTCTGCTTCCCTGTTGTGTGTCGTCACGCTGCTGCAGATAATCCAGTGGTGCACAGTAGCTGCAGTGCACTGAGGTGTTACTGTCGCCATCATTGTTGGTGCTGTCATGCAGTATTAGTGAAAGCAGTGACAGTGTTGTATGTGTGAAAGGAGGTCAGCAGTGTTGTATACATTTATAAATAGAGGAGAAACTTGAGACTGGCCTCGAAGAGCTGACTATATAGCAAGGTGGAAGAAAAGGAAATGATTGTTGGCTTCACTTGGAAAAAGTTTGTGCAAAAATTGGGAAAATTTGAAACTATTAAACAAAAAGAATATGTGTGTGTGCGTCTGTGTGTACAGATAGGGAAAACAGGCCGCCTTAGCTGCATCGCGTTTGACGGCAGACTGTGCTGCATGCATGCCAGGCATAGTAGCCCTATTAAGCAGCCGCTTGATTTCAGGTCATGTAGAAGTGGAGGCAGCTAACGATATTTCCTGCTTCATTAGGTCATGGAGGAGTCGGAGGTCTGTTCCCTGCCTGGGGGACTTGCAAGTGTGAGGAAACAATTTGAGACCCAGGAAACTGCAACATCACACAATGTAACCCAGTTTCATTTCCATCACAGAGCTGTGCAGGTATATAGAACAGAGCGTATACCTTCATCAGCCTGATACAAAGAGCATGAAAGACATTTTTTCTGACCCGAGTCGGTTGCTGTTGCATGTTTTCAATTGGCTTTCCATCTCCACCGCTGCATGGGGAGCTGCGCAAATGAAAATATATAATTTAGGCTGAATGCTAACAGTGAGGCTCTTACTACCTCTTGTTGCACCAGAACCAGAGTGTGTGGGTTTAAGGTACAGACATTACTTGACATTTCTAACAGCATCCTTGAAAACCTCCAGGGCAATTTCACTAGCTCTTTTCCGTGGATTAAAACTTAACAAAGAACCCGAAAAGAATTTCTTATTTTTGACTTTGTTACGTGTGAGCGAACAGCTTGGTGCATTTTTTGCCATCTTGCCTCCATCTGTGATTAGTCATTTCAAACTGCACTGAGCAGTCTGGTCCAGCATCTTCTCTGCATGGTGTTCAATTGTGTACGACTAAGCTTTGGTTGATGGTGTAAATTGAAGTAGAGCAAATCCACTTCTGTGATCGTGACAATGAGTGAGCATAATGTGGTGAAGTGACAGTGATTTGCGCATGTGTCATTTCTACCTTTTCATCACTTTGACAACCACTGTCTCCATCTTTACAGGAAATGTCAAGCTCAGAGGTGACAGTGTCAAGCAGCAGCAGGCAGGTCATCCCAGGCAGTCAGCAGCTAAATTTCAACCAAGAAACAATGGTGCGCAGCGTTTTCTATTTTCTGTCAATGCACTCTTGCATGCAGTGCAATAAGGCTAACTAATGAGCTAAACACGTTGATTGCCTTGTTGAGTAAAAACTGTAACTAATTGCAATCAGTCAGCTTAGTGTAATTAAAGTTTGTTCAGAAGTCTTTGACAGTTTGGGATGCAATAAAAGGAACTGCATTCAATGGAAAAAGTGGAACTGTTGAAGGATATTAAAAATTTCTCAAGTTCTTCTATTTTCCTATTTCGCATACACACAGGTGTCATACAGCGACAACAACTTGGCATCCAGCTATGAAAACCATCAAGATGACACAGGTAGGAAGTTTTTTTGTAGTTTTTTTTAAAAAAGAAAATATTCTTATTCTGGCCACCCTGTACAAGCTGTCACTGATGTGATGATTCACATCCTGCCTTTGTTGTTCTGTCTGTGGTCCCTTTTAGAAGAGGAGTTTCCCAGATACACAACAAAAGAACTGAGGGATCACTTTGAAAGAACAATAGAAGAAGCTGCTCCACACAAACCAATTAAGGTAATTATTTCCACTTCACTTAAGAAATAAGCATATAAAGTGGAAAAACATCTTTATTTTTGGACTGTATTGAGTGTATTCATTATAATAATGACACTTAAGACTTCAGTCCTGGTTGATAGCAAGAGCAAGCGTGGGTTAATACTGCAGAAAAGGCTTCTTGAGCAGCTACTGTATGAAAAATGCAATAGAACAGCAAGTTTCTTTTTACAGAGCAACCAAACAAACTTGTGTTATTTTAATAAACAAGTCTATCAAAGATAACTGTAACCATGACCTGATTTCATGCTGCACTCAACACACAGTTTTCCATTTCTTCTAGCAATATTTAGAACTAATCTGCTCTCACGGAAAATGAACACGCTCTTGTTTTGTAGACATATTTTTTTGAACACCTAACTTCTGTGATAAATTACCTGTGACTACTTCAGAGTAAAAGAAAGCATGTATTTTGCCACTTGAATGCTTTTAATGTAAAGCAGCAGCGGTAGGAAAAGTTAATATAAATACAGTATGACATTTACAAACAGTAATGATGTATTACATGCTCCATCATTTCTCCGGCGTATGTTGAAAAGCAATCTGAATCCAGGAATGATAGGGTCCACCACTAACACTGAAATTACTATGCAGATATAATATGTTGAATGGCTACAGATCCAAAAAATGCTATACCAATAAAAAGTATTGAGAATATGGTTGATTTAATGAAAATTAGTTATAGTGTAAACACATTGTGGTGATTTACTTGTTTATTTCTGAGAATAGCACCAAATGAAAGCAACCTACTTATTCACACAGTTCCAATAACCTTGGATGTACCATCATTCTATGTAAGATTATTCTTGTTTGTTCTGTAATTTTTTGTACTTTATCTGCAAGTGTTACAACAAGGTGGAATGTAACTTGACAGATATGATTGATTTGTAGTTATTTACCCACAAATATCATTTTTGTCCCTTACAAAGCCTGGACGTGACATCAATCGAGCTAAGTGGTCCTCAAATGTGAGTCAAAGCAATACAGTGATTAGTGAGGTGTGTGAAGTGTCCGCTACTGAAGCAACACAAGACACAATGGCCACAGTGATGGATTACGAGGACTTTCCACCCCCACCAGCGGAGGATTCTGACTTTCTTCCACCCCCTCCTCCAGACTTACTACAAATGCCGCCAGACAGTGACAATATTCCAGCATGTGATTACTCCCATGAGCCTCCAGAACCAGCAAACCAGCCCAAAGGTCCACTCAGCAAAGAGGCTTACTTCAAGCAGAGGAACATGTCCGAGCTGAAACGTCTTTACAAGCACATTCATCCTGAGGTTCGTAAGAATATTGAGAAGGAGTGCTTTATTGATTATAGGGAAACTGACAACAACCACGTAGAGAGCCAGGAGTACATGTATGAGGATGACGGTGGTGTTGCTGATGACATCAATGATGAAGAATATGGGGAATGGGAGGAGATTCTCCCCGGGGAGGTGCAAGCAATGCGCTGGAGGTTTGAGAATAAGCCGCTGGATGCCATCAAAGATGAAACTCCTGATGAGGATGAAGACAATAAGGCAATAACTCAACAGGAAATAATTCTGGGAAAAGATGTGAGGCGCACAGCGTGGATGTTTGAGACCAAGCCCATGGATGAGCTGGGTTCACAAAACATCAACTCAATGGAATATAAAAACAAATTTAATAAATTTGACAAGGGAGATGTCCGTGCTGCAGCGTGGCTCTTTGAAACCCAAACTATGGACACTCTTAACAAAATGCATATGGAGGAAGACTTAACAAAAGAGGTTTCATTTACAGAAGAGGATGGGAATGCTACCATTTACATGATTGACAATAAGTTCATGGCAAGCCTTGGGCACACTGAAACCATTGATGAGAGCCACCTGCTGAGTCTACGATCAGTGTTAGAGGAAATTAATGAAGATGTCAAAACCGTAACAAGTACTTTTGACACTCAGTTCAAATGCATCATCATGGGACAATCGAGTCAGATGCTAGAGATTAAGTCTGTGCGCAAAATTGAAACTGAACTGGAGAACTCTATCGCATCACGTTGGCTTTTTGATACTCAGCCTCTGGACATGGCAAGCAGTGAACCTACTTCTCTGAAACTTGTGTGCAGTCTTTCCATGGAGGACAGCAATAAGGGAGACTGGGGCAGGTGGTTGTTTGAGATAAAGACACTAAATTCTCTCAGTGATTGGGAGAGCTCACAAATGGAGAAGAAAGAGATTGTCGGAGCTGATGTGCGCAAACACTGCTTAGTGTTTGAAACACAGCCAATGGATTCTCTGAAGGATGACTCCAATGCAAGACCTGGGTATATTGAAGAGATCATTGGGGGAAATGTTAGATCTGCAAGGCACTTTTTTGAAAGCAGCCCTCAAGCAGCCAGGAAGAATTGCCCTGAGGTCGGAAAACTTAAAAAGACAGCAGTAAATGAAGAAATGAAAGGGGACGTGAGACACCAAAAGTGGCGCTTTGAAAGTCAACCTCTAGAGCACATAAGAGAGGAGAAGAAAGAAGTCACTCGCACTGTGAATGTTGAGGACGACCTCACACAGGAGGATGGCACAAGCTGCAGGGCAGATGTTCGCAAGAACTGCTGGGTATTTGAGACCCAGCCAATGGATACTTTAAAAGATGATTCAAATACTCATCCCCTGACAAAAGAGGAAGTTATTGCAGGTAATGTGAAATCAGCCAGGCATTATTTTGAAACGTTTCCAACTGAAGAACTGAAGGAGCTGCCAGAGGTGGGCAAACTGAAGAAAACTGTAGCACTTAATGAGGAGAAAGGGGATGTCAGACACCAGAAATGGCGATTTGAAAGTCAACCCCTGGAGCATATTAGAGAAGAAAAGAAAGAGGTTATTCGAACAATTGACCTGGAAGAAATTGATAAAGTGGACGTTTTGAACTACAAGCAAATCTTTGAAAGCACAGATTTAAACAGGAGAAATGAATCTCAAAAGATTCTCATAGAGGGTGTAACATCAGGTTCTGTCAAATCAAATAAAAACTTGTTTGAGTCTACTCCGCTGTATGCGATGCAAGACAGCTCGGGGCACTTCCACGAGGTGAAAACTGTGCGCCGCGAGGAGGTTGTGAAAGGTGATGTAACCACCTGCAAATGGATGTTTGAAACACGACCAATCGATCAGTTTGGCGAAAGCATTGATAAATACCAGATTATTAAGGGCATATCCAAACAAGAAATAGAGTCTGGTGATGTTAAAACTGCAAAGTGGCTGTTTGAAACACAACCTCTTGATGCTATTAAGTACTTCAGCAATATTGAAGATGAAGCAACTGTGGAAACAATTACAAACGTTGATGTCATGAAGGGAGATGTGAAAACCTGTAAGTGGCTGTTTGAGACAAAACCAATGGACATCCTGTATGAAAGAGTGGAGGTGAAGGCTGAAAATGAGTCTGAAGAAATGCGTAAGGGAGATGTCAAAACCTGCACGTGGCTCTTTGAGACACAAGCGCTTGATACTATTCATGATGAGACAGAGACAGTTCTGACAACATGCACCACAAAGCAGGAAGACATTAGAGGAAAAGATGTAAGAATGGCTTGTTTTCTCTTTGAGACAGAGAAACTGGAGAACCTCACTGGGGAAGAGACGGGCTCCTTTAAGCGTGTCACAGAGATAGACATTGCATCTGGAGACGTGTCACGGATGAAGTATATTTTTGAAAACCAAACATCCGATATCATGACTTCTACGTCTGAGGAATTGATGCAAAACCTCAAGAGGGTTCAGACTGAGGACATACAAAGAGGAAATGTCGTGAGTTGCAAATGGCTCTTTGAAAACCAATCTATAGATACCATACATGATAGCCAGGAGGAATCTATGAGCAGCCGCACTGTGAACGACGTACAAGGAGGAGATGTAGATAAGGGACGTTTCATCTTTGAGACCTTCTCCTTAGATAAAATCCAGGAGGCTTCCTCTGACACAGACACGGAGCTGATGAAAATGCAAAAGATTGTCTGCGATGAGGTTGAGAAGGGCGACGTGAGAAATTATACCATGATGTTTGAAACTCAACCGCTTTACGCCGTTCAGGACAAAGAGGGCCATTACCACGAGGTCACCACTGTCACCAGCGAGGAGGTAACACAAGGGAATGTTGTTGGAACCCGGTGGTTGTTTGAAACTAAGCCCCTAGATGCTATCAAGGACACAGATGAGGTATATATAATCAAATCTGTCACCCAGCAGGATGTGCAAAAAGGAGACGTTATGTCTGCCAAGTGGAAATTTGAGACCCAGCCTCTTGATAGGATTGCTGAAGAAAATAAGACTTTAATTAAAACTGTGGATGACATTCAAGGAGGCAACGTTAGAATGAATAAGAATTGGTTTGAGTCTGACGCCGCGTCACTAGGATCTGTTAAAACTGTTAATGTGAGTGAAATACAAAAAGGGGACGTCAGAACTGCGAAGTGGAGATTTGAAACCCAGTCCATTGACAAAATTAGGAGCATGAGCTCCGAAAATCTAATAGAAACTGTTAAAAAGGAGGAGGTTACCAAGGGAGATGTTAAAAATTCAGTCTGGCTTTTTGAGAAAAATCCTCTTGACCACATTAAAGAGACAGATGAGGACGAAGACACAACTGTCACTCAGGAGGAGATTCCCAAAGCAGATGTAAAAACAACAACATGGCTCTTTGAAACGACACCATTCGACGACTTTAACGAGACAAAAATGGAAAGGACAGAAATCCTGGGCAAGAGCATCAAGGGAACTCTCGAGGAACTTTACTGTCAGAAAATGGTGAAGTCTAAGGGAATACTCATTGAAGCTGATGAAATTGGCGATGTTAGGATGGCAAAATATCAACTAATGAATCAGGAGGCTCCGGAGATTCAGCGCGAAGAAGTCATCAGGGGAGATCTGCAGACTATTATGATGAACCTCCTGAATAGGCAGGAAAGAAAGGAGCAGCAGATAGTCATAGATTCAGAAGAGAAGGGTAATATCAGTTCAACAGTACAACAACTCTTCAGCCAAGACAGAGCCAGCAGTATTGAAAGGGAGGAAATATTACGTGGTGACATTCAAGAAGCTATAAACAAGCTTTTCAATGAGGATGGATCAGCAAAACATGGTATACTCATCCAGGAGGATGAGAAAGGGGATGTCCAGATGACAATATACTCCCTTATGAATCAACAAGACAATGTTAATGTTGAAAAGGAGGACATAGTAAAAGGGAATATAAAGAGTGCTCTTCAAAGACTGTCCAGCCTGGACAAGTCAGACCAGGCAGTGAAGATAAAGATCGATGACACTGAAAAGGGAAATGTCAACTTTTACTCCACATGCATTGAATCTGGGGCCCTTGATTATCTTAAGCAGCTCCATTTAGGACCTGATGAGACTCCACCTGACAGAGCAGAAAAAGAGAAGATAGTTGGAGGTGACATCAAAGGCACAAAACTCATCCTTGGCCGTAACCAAACTCAAATTGAGCGCACAGTCGAGGATGTTATACCTGGTGACGTTCACAACACAGTGAAAGTTTTCATGGCAGAGCCAACTGTGTCGCTGGAAAGACTACAAAGGGAAGAGATAGTTAAAGGCGATTTAAGAGCTGCTTTAAATTCGCTGTCTGAATCAGTGAATCAGACAGTCGTTGTGGAGAAAGAGGAGGTGGTGAAAGGCAACATACCTAAAGCTCTGCGGTGTTTGGAGAGGGCTCAGAGGCAGTACAAGGAGGTGGAGAAGCCAGATATCATACCAGGTAATATCAGAGGGGCTCTAAGATCTCTGGAGAAATCAGCAACGTCAAGAGTCGAAGCTGCTGTTGATGATTTAGTTCCTGGAGATGTGAAGGCCACACTTAAATCTCTGGAGCTGGCGAAGAAAGCAGTAAAGGACGTTGAAAAGGAAGAAATTGTGAGGGGTGATATTCACACGGCATTGCAAAGTCTACAGGATGCCTCCAGTGAGATAAAGAAGTGTCAGCAGGAAATCGATGTTCAGGGAGACGTCAGAGGGACAATTCAGATGTTAATGGAGCATCCACCTTCACCTAGGATGCAGAGGAGCTCAAGCCTCGAGGGTGACGTAAAGGGTGATGTCAAGATGTCAATTAAGTCATTATATGAGATGCAGGAGCAAAACCAGCTGGAGAAGGAAGAAGTGATAAAGGGTGATGTTAAAGGCACAATTAAATCACTGTTGGAAACCGCACAGCGTGAAACTCCCAAAGTCAGGCTTGGAGCATACAGAAGAGTTCGAGTCAAGCAGAGCCCTCCAGTTAAAAATCTAAATGCTGACGCAGAGAGGAACATACAAAAGATAAAAACAGCAAAGCAATCTGAAACATCTATTGAAAATCACTCCACCTCTAATGAAACTGAAATTGTTAGAACAAAGTCATGTACTGTGGAGCAGTCTGCCCAGCAATCAACAACCATGGTGGAGCACAAAACTATTACCCAAAACCACGGCATCAAATCAGTGAAGACAGAGTTTCGGAATCTTAAATCTAACCCAAAGGGGATGATAAAAGTTGGTAAAACCAGAGTGAAAACTGATGTTTACGTCTTAAAACCACAAACACCAGAACCTGATCTGCCTCTCCCACCTCCACCAGCGATAGACACTGACCTGCCTCCTCCTCCTCCTTCTCCTCCTGCCTCTGTTGATACTGACATTGATCACCTTCCTCCTCCTCCTCCTCCACCACCACTCACCAGTGAGCAGGACTTCCTCCCACCTCCTCCATCGCAGCAAGAGCTGGAGAGCATGCCAGCACAGGCAGCTCATCTTTCACCAGGAAAAGCAAAAAAGATGACAGTCAAAAAAGTGAAAGCTCCCGTCTTACACCCAGTTCCAAAGCTGGAGCCTAAAGTTGAATTCAGTCAAAAACAACAGGTGGAAGTGAGCCAAACCCAATTAAACACCACAACACATCCATCAAAAACAGAAATCCTTCCACCGCCACCGTCACCGCAGCCATTAAAGAAAGTTTACATCGCTCCTGTGAAATTCACTCCCCCACCTTCTCCTCCTCCTTTCATGAAAGCAAAAATGAGCAAATTTAACACACCACTAATGAAAGCTGAAGAAAAGTACCGGAAGCTGAAGGAGGAAAACACACCTCCAACCACTCCAACTCCCACTTTCATACATGACTCAGTTACCGCTGCTCTTGAAATGCTGTCCACCCAAGATGCAGAAATCACACAGGAGAGAGCTGAAAAGACAGCAGTGAGTGTTTATTCAGATGCTTTGTCATGTGATTTATCTAAGCAGGTTGGTGTCTCAAATACCACCCAAAGCAAAGCCAGCACTCATCAGGAGAAAATCCTCACAGATTCCACAATTGTATCATCTGCAAACCAGAAAATTGTCTCTAATGAGACCTCTAAGGTTATCTCCATTCAAAAGGCCTCATCTGTCTCAGCTGTTAGACAGCAGATGCATTCAACTACACAGAAATCCATTTCTGTTTCCTCCAAACAGTCTGTTCAGTCTGTCATGACTGACAAAGTCCAAACATCAATCACGGATGTTACAAAAACAGACACTATAACTGCTGATACAAAGAAAAATCAAAAAACAAAAGGCTTCAACAAATCTGAAGATAAAAAAGAAGACAAAATCCCTGCTGAAAAAATAAGACCTGACACTGAATTAATGCAGTTGTCTAATAACCTCTGTGATCTATCTTCCCAAAAAGAACACGCTACCGCAGAGAGACATGTAAAGGAGAACAAATCATCACACAGTGAGAAGAAAACTGATCATTCGCCTACCAAGAGCCAAGAAAATGTCTCCAATCAGCCAATGCAAACAGACAAGGCAGCTGCCAGTACAAATGGAAAGGCAAGCAAATCAAACCAAAAAGTGAAAAAGAACAATAAACAAGAAAAGCAAGCAGAGATAAAGGCTTCCAGTGAGAGCGAGAAACCCAGTGGTTCACAAGATTCAAAAGTAGAAGTGAAGGAAGCTGCTGTGGTGAAAGTGATCAATGAAGCCAAAGAAGTAAAGACAGAGTTAAAGCAGGGGATTAAGAAAGCTGCTCCCTCTTCACCTGCTGTTACTGAGAGCAACGCTGACAGCCAACCAGAAACTCCAGCTCCAACAAAGAAGAAAAAGAAGTCCAAAAAGTCCAAAAATGGTGCACAGTCAGCTCCAAATAAAGATATTCTCACAGAATCTATTGAAACTAAGATAGCGATATCTGAAAAAAGACGCCAAACTCATGAAACAATTGCAGTCACCCAAATTCACACAAGTATGAAAGAAGAACACATTCAAGTCAAGAGTGAAGTGATTACCACAGAAAGCAAAGACGATGCGAATTCCCAGCAACAAAAAGCAGTTCAAAAGCATGCAAAGGATTCTCAAAAGAAAGGAGTGACAGTTACTCAGCAGAGTGCAAAGAAGGCACCAGAAGAAAGTAAGGATGTCCCAATTACAGTGACAGGCGAGTCAAAACAAAATGAACTGGCAAAGTCCACAACTGGGAGAGCAGAGGAATCTCAAAGGCAAGAGGTCCAAGTGTTAATCTCTGACATCACAGAGATACAAAGGGCCTCAGATTCTAAATCTGTGAGGAGTCTGTTCAGTAAAGTTCCAGAGTGGCTCATGACTACAGAAAGAAAATGTGAACTGCAAAAGTCTCTATCAGAGAGTGATACTCAAAAAAATAGAGAAATTCTTTTACATTTAAGGAAGCTGGCAGAGGCTAAACTAATGCATCTAGAAGATGGAACAATGGAGAAGCATGAAGTTTCTGAGAAGGCGGTCTCTGGTGCTACAAGGATATCCAAGATCAGCATTGGTTCTGCCAAAATTGAGAACCAAACAAAGAAAATGAGCGGAAATGAAAGACGGAGAGAAGAAGTGGGTCAGTGCAAGTCAATCGACCTTCGAGCTCCCTCACCTTTACTCAGAATGAGATCTCCCTCCCCAACGTTCATCACCATCGAGTCCACACGAAGAACCGACTCACCCCAGAGAGTAACTCCGTCACCCACGCTGCTGCACAGACCGCCCACACCTCCCACCCCACCGCCACGCAGGTGTGACACCCCGACATCACGCCTCACTAGAATCACACCTTCTCCAACTTTTGACAGAGCAGAAAATTTGGCTCGACTCAAAGACACAACAGCCAAGCTCTCACGTGGCGTCACCCCACCGCCACTACTTCCCAATCAGATCCTAGAGAAGAAATCGGAGATTGTGGAATCACCTCCATCATTCCATCGGCAAATCAAAGTTGAGTCCCAGGCTGGGGAGGCCTCAGGAGCATTGATTGCAACTGAAAAGCACAAAAGGAGCTTATCTGAGGAGGCTGAGGGTTTGAATGCAAATGAAACACAACGTAAGTCTGAGACCCAGATGTCATCAGGTCCGAATGACCCAGATCTTGGAGAAGATTCGGATGCTTCAGAGCGATTATCTGCATCTGTCAAAGAAAAGAGAGAATTTTTCGAGGAGGCTCGAAAAGCTGAAATTAATAAGATCTACGTGCGAAAAGAGCCCATTGCTATCCCCGAACGACTGGGTCCTGACATGGAGGAGTGTGAGCAAGAAAATAAGAACAAAGAAAAGGATGAGGTTCCCAGGGCGGACATGTCTAGTCTTGTAAACAAATTTGAATCACCAGAAGAGAAACTATATATCAGAAAAGAGCTTATCCCACTCACGGAGCGCCTTCACAATGACACTGAAAGCACAGATTGTGACAAAGAGAAAGCAAACATCCTGGAAGAGGAGATGCCAACTTTTGACATCCAGGCTATTAAAAATGTTTTTGAACTGGGTGAGCAAAGTTCCTTATTCAGAGAAGAGAAAAAGGATCAGGAGGAGCTTGTGTCATGCCTGAGTGAAACAACAGCAGACACTTCAAAGCGGGAAAGTCCTCAAGAGACAAAGGGAGGCTCAAGGCAGAGCACCCCCCTCCCTCTGCAGAAAACTGAGGTGGAAACTGTGCCAGCCAAACCATCAGCTTTCTCTGAAACCAAATCAATCACAGAGCATTTCTCAGATGTTGATGAATTTGGTAACAAGGTCACCGGAACAATGACGGCTATCACTGAGCACTCTCAGAGTGTGTCAACCCATCCGGCTCCTTTCTCCTATGCTGACGCAGTTAAAAGAAAAGCTGCGGCAGTGAGGAGAACAGAGACGTATGATGAAGACGCTACAGAAAACTTGCTGAGGAACTTCCATAAAACGTGGACAGAGAGCGAGACGGTTTTCAAAAGTCTTGGCTACACTGTTTCTGAGGAATCAACATCACAAATGGTGTCACGTCAGACCAAGATTGTCTCATCTGGTAAAAACTGCTCGGCATGAAACAGTGGAAACTAACTGCATGGACTATGAATGGAGTTATTCACTTTAAAAATCTATTCATGCTGTTACAAAAATATAATTTTTATTTACTGCATTGCTTGGTTTGAGTTACTAAAATTGAAGGTGTTGGTAATAACCAAAGGGACTAGCGGCTCTGAGATGCTGTACTTGAGCTAAATGTGATCATTAGCATGTTCACAACAGCAATCCTAACATTTATTGGATAAATTGCCAATCTAAACTAGAAAGAATTACCAGATACATTCTATCCTACTTTAGGCTGGTAGCATGCTAATATTTGAGGCTCATGGGAATGTGGTTAATTTTGCAGGTGTTTGACCATAAACCAAAGGATTATGGACAAATATATTGTTTCACTAATTGTGCTTAAGGACAGCAAAAGCACTCACAATCATAATATTTAGTAAATGTCTGTGGAAAAAGTCCAAATTCAGTGGAATAAACTATTATTTCCGTCTGGCCCAAGATGGCTGACAGGCCATTTCCACCCCAGAGCAAGAGAAAAGTTGTAGGTGAATGAGTTAAGGTTTAAGCTGTTGCTACTCTCTAATTACACTTTTGCACTTACATTTGACTTGAAAGGTTAATTCTTAACTTGGCGGGACACAGCAGTTTATCTCAAGGTTCAGTTCTTGCTTTGTTCCAGAGCTTTCAGCCACTTCTCACTGCGAGCACATAGGGTTTGAGGGTTCAAAGATCACCTCTAATGCAGAATGCAAATGGATACCATTTATATCCATTAACAGAAACCAGCCTTGAACAGAGACAGACTTTGATTTATTCAAGCACCATTCATTACATGACTTGAGCAACATACTTCAAGTCTCAGTTAAGACCAAGAGATTTTCTTTGAAGCTCTGAAAACCTGAAGAATTGTAAACATAATTGATGTACTTGCTCTTATTAAGCAGGGCAGTCATACATACATTTTCAAGACGCTGCATTAGCTTACCACAGTAAAGCCAGCATATAATGTACCGAAGTGTTTCCTGTCAGCTCTTCTTACACTGGATGATGGTTTATACTGAGCTTGCATGAGTGGAAAAAGCAAAATCCTGAGAAAATGAACCATCCATGTCTAGTGTTGTCTTTTTTTGAATGAGCATGTCAAAAGCGTTCTGATGCAAACATAATCTATTGTACCGCTTTGTATTTAAAAGATTAACCGCAATAAAAACTGAAAGAAAAGCTGCAGCTGCTTGTTGCATTGTGAAGCACTCCCCTATAAATGCTATTCACATGGGATACATGGCAGGAAAAAATGTAATGATTTGCATTTTATCTCTTTGAAACAGGTTCGAGTTCCGAAGTCGGAGCTCTGCACAGTATGTCGGAGGAGAGCTTATCCGATGGATGCTCTGATAGTGGACAAAAAAAAGTACCATAAATCCTGTTTCTGCTGTGAGCACTGCAGAAACAAATTAAGGTAAACATGATTTTCATCCAAATACGTGTTCACCAGGGGCTCTTTCAAAATTGTCATATTAATTAGTGTATTCATGAAGATATATTAAGTAGTAAGACGTCGACAACATAGACAGTTGAAATATGTGAAATAAACATGAATTGTATGCATCAAATTATTCTCCTCATTCAGAGGTTTATATAAAATGTGCATGTGTTGTTTTCTTTGTTTTTCTTTGTCTTCAATATGAGTCACGACAGTAAAGTGACAGTGTAATGGTTTAATAATCTTGATGTGATGCACGTCTTAACTTCAGAATTCTCTTTTTTCGTGCAGCCTTGGAAATTATGTCTCTCTCCATGGACATTTCTACTGCTTACACCATTACAAACAACTCCTCAAGTCCAAAGGGAACTACGATAATGGACTCGGGCAGAAACCTCCCACGGGAAGTGGTGGACCTATCCCCTCAGATGAGAAACTTGAATGGAGATATTCCATGAGCAGCATAAGTTCAGTAGACAAAACATTTGATGAAAGCAAACCACACAGCAACAAAATCTCTGTAGTTTGGCCCCCGCAGGCCGATCCCCCCAAGAAAGCCTTTAAAATAGAGGAAGATATTCAGCTAACTAAACCACAGTGGCCCCCTCCAGACAGTTCCCCTAAGTCCCCCATACACCAACACAGAAAGGCTGTTCCCAGAAGTGTCCTTTGAAATAAAGTCACTCAAGCACAGAGTTTAGTCAAATACATCCAAAGGAGAAGCACAAAAGACTGAATGGTACAATAAGATGCTGGCAAAGAACTGTCCTGAAGGTACAGCTAAGGATGATTGAAGGTCATGCAGTTAAGTTATAGAAAAAGGGAACATGACAAGTAAGAATATGAAAAGGAAACTGTGTACATACTTGTAAATGTTGTGGAAAAGCAGGTTGAGATAGGGAGTGCTAGAGAGATGGATGCAGAGCAAGTGTAGAAAGTGGACGTAGATGTGTGGCAATGTCCCTCCAACCGACAGGTTTATCCCCTCTGTAAATTTTCATCCATTGCAGTTTACTTTAATTTTTTTTTTTTTTTCTAATGGTCAGACATCACACTCATGTACCATTCAGTATTCGAAACAACAAGGTCAAATCAAAATTTATATCTTCTCTAACAAGTGTCATTTGTCTTATAAAGCTAATTCAGAAGCATTGGTTTAACATTTATAAACATGGCACTATGGCAGGGCAAATTCATCATCTGGATTAAAATAACACAACTACTGCAAATAAGCTACATTTTCCCGTTCACTTAAGTCATAGGTTTGGTTACTTTAATCAGTTGGATGTCTAAACCTTACAATTCCCACTGCTAATGAACATCACACAGTAACAGTATCCATGAATGCTATTATAAATTGCATTTTTCCTTAACTGTAAAATTAATTGGTCCATTAAAGTTCCTCCATTTTTTCACTCCAGCATGCCAGTTCAATGACACAGTCTCAGTCCATGGACTCCGCTTTTGTATTATTTTGACGGGGCTTTTACCCTGCATCATATCAACACTGCAGCATTTGCCTTTTTCTTAGCACCTGGTGTGCAGACTACTAAAAGCATCTTGGAATTATTTTATTTATAATATTGAAAGTATATAATATAAACAAGTGAATTGGTGATAATCATGTTTGTTTTGGACATTTGTATCCTATTTTGAAACAACAAATATTTTGCAATGAAGAATTTTATTTTTTAGATTAGATGGTTATACCTTGCTTTGTACAAGAAGATTCCTGATGATGTCATGCTGTCAGGCTGGTTCACTTATTATATTGCTGATCTAAGGGCAATAAAATGTTGAATTTCATTGTTGCATTTGTCTCTTTACAAGTCTGCTGTGCTTTAAGTCTTTCATTATGTCCTGTGTGGTTGTCCAAACTTAAACAGAAACTCCTGTCGCAGTGCTTGTCAGGTGTGTATCTATGTGAGGTGCTGTCAGTGGACAGGAGGAGGCCAGCAGATCTCTTTCACACACTCACTATAATCTCCTTTGCAAGCGATCCTCACCCAGCAGGGGATTTTTGGAGCTCAGATCGCAGGTGTGCCCACAGTAGTCCAGGTTGCCTTTTTTCATGTAGAGAAAAGAGTAAATTTAGCATTTCTAAAAGCCAGGTGAGGGGCAGCTTGAACATTTGCAGTGAAATACAGCAGGAGTAGAAAGCAGGTGTCTTAAATGTTTTTTTTTTTTTTTTTTTTACAGGCGGTCTATAATAATCCTATGTCCAAATGTAGCAGCTCATCCTCTTACTGCTTATGACTGTCCATGAGCTTAGGCTAGTTTGCTGACTTTGACCACCTATAAAAATGCAAGACAGTATGTATATAGATATTTAAATCTCATTAACATATTAACATATGAATAAAATCTCATGGTATATATTTGTGACATACGTTAGATTTTGTATGCACTGGAAAACAGCACATTGTACAGAAACCAGTATGCAGCATCGATACATATAATCATTTCTAACTTTAAAATTCTTAATATTGTATCAAACTTGAAATTTCATTACTATTTCTCTCTTTTTATGCTCTATTTGTCTACTAATAGTGGACATATGGCTTCAAACTTTCAAAAGGCGTGCATTCTTTTGAATAATCTACATCAAACACCTTTTTATACACTTGTTTGGTTAATTTAACTGTTTTACCTGTGAGGTACATGTGTCTGCTGTGAAACACTTTGCGGGAGTTGACTATAAATTCTCCCACAGCGTCAATCTACCTTGCTGCGCTTCACTGTCGCCCCCTTTGAGCTGATTGGTCGGGCGTCTATCGGATTACATTCTGATTGGTGGATTCGCTCTCGTCAAACGGTACGTCAGCGCAGTTGCACCACGGTCACGGTCCCCCCGCCTCATCCATCCCTCCTCCAGTCGAACAACAGTGCTTCAGGATGCTGGAGCAAAGCGTATCATCAGTACCACAAGTCTGAGTGGGATGGAGACACTGACTGAGGTAAACGGGGATGCTTCTTTTTCTCTCTCTTTTCCATCCAGCGTGCAGATCGCAGCGCAGCTTCGTTTGTCTGGGCATGCTTGTACTTTTTTCTTTTTTTTTTCTTAAAATTGTCTGCAGTGTGAGTGGATTCATGCGTCCTCGGATCATCTGTCCTTCCTCGTATATGCGCGCAGCTTCTCGGCTTGTCCCCTTCCTCTGCTGTGGAGCTCTGTGGTGATCTGTGCTGTGGTGCGTTTGGGTTCAGACCAGGCTGGGTGTTTGTAGTGATGCGGCCACTTTCAGGCGCAGCTGATCTCCGTCCTGTCTGGCGGAGCTTGTCACCTCTGCACTCAGCCTCACCAATGCGTAGTTTGTCCAGGGCGATGGGGATGGGAGGTGCAGGTGGCCAAGTTGCACTGTAGGGTGGGAAACTTTAAAGTGATGCTTTCATTTAAGGGGATCTATTTCTTCTTAGCTCTCTGGCAGAGTCTTAGTAGAAATGTTTGATATTAAAGGGTAGCGTTTATAGATACAGAAATGTTGTTTTGGGTGCTTATGGTGCAGAATTCAGTGTTCAGATGCAACATCTGTGTAAAAACCTGTAAAGAAATGCTCTGTCTCTCTGATTTTCTCTGTATCATCATCTCAAAAGATTTCTATGGATGCTGTCTGATAAAGTTGAAACTGTAGCAACATTATTTTTGACTCCTTAATGTATTCCCACTGAGAAAATTTCCATCAGTGGAAGGAAAGAGTTTCTACTATTGCACCGATGTCTGAAAGACACAGAAGGTGTTGATGAAAATCTCCCTGGTATCAGGTTTGCGCATTCAGTGTGGATGCAGTTTGCACTTGATGATAACAAGTAATCCTGCCACTAGATTATTTTTGTTTCACTTGAGAGATACAGCTTTGTTTCAACTTATATCAATCAGACTCACTCATCCTTGATATTTAAATGTTGTTCTGTGTAGCAAATAATGTGATAAAAAAATAATGAGAAGAGCTTCAAAAGTTCAAAATCAAGAGCAAAGAGCTGGGTTTCCCGCTGCCATTGCTGGGACATTTTAGATCATTATCTGGATCAGACATTAATCCTCTTTCCCATTCAGCCATATGATGGTTTCCATTACACGTCCATCTGCCCCGGCAGTCAGTAGCGTTCAGTATAAGACCGCCTGTGTGTCTACAAGCAGCTTTTTTGTTTATTTGCTTTGCTGCTGAGCTTGTGCTCGTAGCCTCCTGCTCATACTGGAAGTGCGTGCCTGTGACTGCTCCCACTAATCACATTTCTGCAAGGTGTAATTAGTCTGGGGAGTCTAAAGCCTTAATCCCCGCTTTAAAGTACTGTATCTTTGCTTAGTCAGTGTTGCCTCCCTTGTTACACCGGGCTTACAATCAGCATTTATTCACAGGTTGTCGGTGCTTTTTTGCATTGGGTTTGTTTTAAATGAATGGCTGCTTAGAGTCGGTGTGGAACAAATAGAGCAGAAAAAGTTGTCAATTTGATGCCATTACTTTAAATGAAAGAATAATGGAATTGTGAAGCATAATTTGCTCAGTGCTGCTTTGGAGGATGGAATTTAAATGTATGTGTTTTTTTTTGTTTTTTTAAGAAAAAAAATCTCATTTGTGAAATATTATGAAAGCAGCAGGTTTTGCACTTGTTATATTCTTGGCAAAAACAGTGAATTCTGTTTTGGGCTGTAGTGCCTGTTGTATGAAGTCAAGACAATAGCTGAGCTTTTACTTTTACCAAAACTGGCTGGATAATAGGTCGACATGTGCACAGCTTATTTTCTTGCTGTATCTCTGCCAGCTCCTTCTCTTCTTTTTCCTGATAGCACAGTTTGACACATTCTTAACTGAGAAATATAGCATCTTCTGACCTATTTCAGAATGGCTGCAGCCAACACTTAATGCTGAATTTCCACAACACATTGTCCAGGAACAGCTCATGCAAGAGACCTGATAACAAAGTGGTTGGGACACATTTAACGTGCAGTAATATCCTGAGCAGCCTGTCCCTGTCCAATCCCAACCAGTTGCATATCTTGCTGTATGTCATTTCTCTCCTCTCTCTCTTTGTTTTTGTCAATTGAGGCCCATAACCAGAAAATAAACAGCTAAGATTAGAGAATACAACACAAAACAGCAATGATATCTGCTGTTTTCATTAAAACACACCAAGTAAGCTCTGAAACACTTCACTAATATCTGCTGTGATGAAAACAGCGGCTACTAGAAGGCCATCATGTTCGGCTTCCTGTCAAACCGAGGTCTAGATATTTAGCTTTGTCGAGATTTTTCATGTACTTCAAACTGTGACTGAAATAAGCAGAGCACATTTGAGTTACTTTCTACTGGAGAACAGTTACTTTTAGTGAATTTGCTGCAAGGCACAAAAGAGAGAAGGTGTAAGAACTGGTAAAGCTATACATGGATTGACAGAGATATGAAAATAAGAAGGGGCTGTATGGATACAATGAATAAATCCTGCATTTTGTATTTGCATCATGAGTCTACTGCATGTCACAGTTTGTATCTTTGTATATAAACACAACATATTGCAATCAAGTGGGCCAATCATAGCTGTTACAGTCTACGTTGCTTTATTTCTGTGGGCTACAGCTGATGTGCACCTGCAGGCTACAGTAAGAGGCTAAGTGGTGCCTACAGCGTAGATTTAACACAAAAGTATAAATCAGATTTTAGTATATTGATTCCCCTTGTGGAAATTATACCATGCAGGGAGCATAGATTAATGGCTGGAAATAAACTGGTTTATTTAATGAAATACATGCGGCAACCACGAGGTGTTTGTTTTTGCAGTGGGGATCATTTGGGTGCTTTCTTCAGTCTCAGTAGTTAATTAGTGTATTAACTCAGGCATCATTGTGATACTGTCTAACGCTCTACTGAGAAGCGTTTCCATCCTGTTGTTTCATTCTAAATTTTCCAGCTTTCCATATGTTTGTGGATGCTTGACAGTGATGGCGTAGATAAAGCTCTTTGCACTTTGGTAACGCTTCCAGTCAAATTGCCTGCACTGTTTACTATAACCACATTACTCCCACTTTGCCTTTTTAGTAGTGTGTTCGTCTTCGGTTACGCTGAACTTTTCATTTCTTAAGGCGATTTATGCGGGACATATAATACTGCAGCATGTTGTAATGGTATTGTGTCCCATGATTCTCTGCCCTAATGTGCAACTGGAACAGATGACACGGGGGTTAATAGCAGCTTTTCCCTTCAGGATGTTATGATTCATGTGGCATATAAATTGAGAATGTGCTCTGTTAGTAGCAGTACTGGTTTTATGACTTGGTTTGGTGGTGCTCAGTTATAGACTGTGCTCTCATAACCTGTAATTAATGAGTATTTTCATCATGAATTAATGGGCTGTTTTTTTTATTGAATTGATTAAATCTTTTGTGTATTAAATGTCAGGAAATGGTGTAATTGCTTATCACAAACAGAACCCTATGGTGATGTTTTTGGTATTTTTTTTGCCAAAATTCAAACTTACTATCACATAAGAAGAACAAAAGCAGCAAATCCTCACAACTGAGAGGCAAGAACCATGTAATGTGTGGCAACAGTGAATCAATTAAAGGATTATGAGAGTAGTTAATTAATTTTCTCCTACAAAATGATAAATTGACTACTCGCTTTAGCTCAAATCTACATTTATTATTGTCAAATATGTGGTGGCATACACAGTAGATGCTAATCTGCAGTCACTACATGCTTAACAAATGTATCTCTATGTATGTCCCTCATGTTTTTAGATCCATTTTTCTATCTATTTTGCTTGGAATAAAACAGATGTTCAGTTTTTAACTGGCACAGTGCTGGAGCAACATTATCAGTGCTTGTTGTATTGATTATCTGATAGCGAGATACTGCCTGATAAAGCAGAAACAGAATCGAGTAATGCAGTAAAAGGCACACAAAGGTTGACATAAGTTGTACAGTTTTATCTTTAGGGTGACAAGCAAAGCCAGAAACCGGATTTCATTAGCGAGGCTGATACTGGATTACATGTATGGGACTGTAGGAGAGCCAGAGAACAGGGGGGAGCTCATCAGGTCAGGCTGGTCAGGGACAGAAGGACATGAGGATGGGAACAAGGACAGGTTAGTGTGGGCAGTCTGTACATTTTGAAGTACAACCTGAAAAAAGGAGATGTGTCAGACATGTGCACGGCGCTGAGAGAGGACAGCGAGGGAGTGGAGGAGGTGAAAGTATGAATGTGTGTGAAGAGAGATGGGTGGAGAGGAATGGATAAAGGTAACAGCTGAATGTGTGAAAGAGAAGAATGGGAGAATGGGGAGCCCTCTGGTAGCTGAATGGCTACAGGGCATAACTTTGCATAAGTCTGCATAAGTCCACGACTTGAATCCAACCAGCTCTGATGTGTTGCATGTCTTCCCCCCCCCTCTCTCTCTCTGTGTGTGTCTCTTTCTCCCTGTTTCCGATCTGCCCTTCATTGTTGGCTGTCTAGTACAGGCAAAATGCCCAAACTGTAATCTAAAAAGCAGGCTGAGGTGCTGAGGTGGGCCTGCTCCTTAACCAACCTCGCACAAGGTGAAAGACATCTATATGCGGCATTTTTCATTCAGTCTAGATGATGAAAAAATCTTTGAATATTGTTTACGACAAGCTCTTAACGCTGAGAAGCATCTTAAGCGCTTCTTCCTCCTGGGAAAACACCCAAAATGGTTCAGAAGTGATGATTAGGCCTCTTTCGCCTGCAATGATCAGTTGGTATTAATAACTGTTATATTGCTTTTTCTCTGTTGTGAAGAACCCCAGACGATTACAGCCTCCATCACACTTCCTATTCACAGTACCCACTTAAACATGTTTTCCAGTAATAGCGTTTTTATTTTAGTTGCTCAAACTACTAATCTATCCAGAAAAATGAAGTAAATTGTCTAAATGTATGACAATTGTGTGCATTTGTTAAGATTCCCATAACTGCATATTCAGTGCTTGTCTTTTTTTTGCCTAAAGGATGCAACAGATATAATACATTTCTGTTCCAAGTATCGTTACAGCAGAACTACCTTTATGCTGCAGAGAAATGGAACCGGCAGAATGTTGAAATGTTCAACTTTAGCCTCTTTCATATCCAAATATAAAGCTTGTTTGTTTTCGTGGGTCTTTAACTGGTTAACTTTCTGCACTGTAATTGTACCCCCTTTTATTAAACGTGGGGCCCTTTATCACATATAGCGTTCTGCTGCTTTTCAGTCTTGTTAGTGTGTGTCTGGATCAAAATATGTTCCCAGCTTTAATCATTCTGATCCTCCTACACACCTACTGTAATCACTTTTTGTTTTCAAGCTTTTAACGAGACTCTGGAGCAGCCTCTGTGTGTGTCGTCTCATTAATGAGATTCTTCTCACTTATGAGGATGCAGTGGGAACTATTTAAAACATCACAATTTCAATTCTGCATGTCTTTTTGTTGATTACGTTAAGTCTTTAATGGCCTCTGCTTTGTGTTGCTCTTAGTGTCGCCTTGCTAAAACCAACGAAAGGTTTACATTTTAAATAGATATCGCACGCTTCTCTCCAGCTCTGCAGTGAAAATCATCGGTTTTGATTCAGTCCGACTGATTTTAATTACTATTTGAAGTTATAGTGTAGTTTTAAATAAGCATACGGTACATGCGTATAGTATTTTTTTGCTTTCTTGTTAAGCAAATCAGTAATGAATGTTGGTTTCTTTCAAAAACTGATGTAAAGGAGTCATTATAATGTCACAGGGTGTTGGTCATTTTTCAGCTAATAGTGAGGCTGAAGAAAATGTATTTTACTGGGAGCTACTGAGGAACAATTCCAGCCCATGACTGGTTTCAAACGACCTTATTAGAGCAATGAGTCTGAACTGGGGCCTGTTGTAGTGTGACTTGATTTCCCCGGTGACCAGCAGACCAAACCATTTTTATTGCTGTGGCAAAAAGGGCCACAGACAAGTTCTTCAGAAGCCCTGACCCTCAAATAGCGAAGAAGAAAAGTTTCAAAACCAGCTTCAACAGCCCTGACATGAGCTTCCATACAGATGTGTGTCATTAAATTTGAAGCACGTACAGAGAACTGAACATGGCATTAGTAGGACAGCCCATATTTTGAAAAGCTTGTCATGTAACATGTTTGACTTTTCTGTGTAATAGAAGGTTGTTTTGTATGGTGCTGAAATGTTGTGTAGACAGAATAAATCATTTAAATCTATTTGCTGGCAGTGCATACAATGTTCTCTGTTATTTTGTGCAATTGAAATGAGCGTAATAATAAGAGCAGAACTAATACAGCATTAAAGAACATGCCAAAGTGTGATTAAATCCCTGTTGATTTTATGAATACACTTTTGATTACTGCCTTAGAACAATAATAATACTAATCATAATACCATAAGTGCTGTAAAAACAGTATTTTCAGAGGGAGTAGTCATTCAAACAGTGTTCATGATTTTCCACTCTGTTTCTTCTACTATTTTTGGCTCATAGAATTTGCTTGTGGATGTTTCCAGTGGAGGCCATGCAGTGAGATGCTCTGTAGTCGAACCGAGCTGAGCTGTAATCCTTCAACATATATGCTCTATGGCTGACAGTGTGTTTCAGTCAGCTGAGCATCTTCATAGTCTTTACCAGTCTCTGAACTTGGCTCCAATCTGATTTATTTTCCTCATGCTTCGACAGTTCAGACCGCCTCAAAAACTGACATGTACATTCTGAGGTAACAAATTGCTCTCCTGAGGGGAAATAGGCCAATGCAAAAACCCATGAAAAAATACAAAATCTTTGTTCCTTGTACAAACAATCCGAAATTATTCTTGAAGGGATCAAACTGCAATCCTAAACTGTCTTGGAATGGATGATGGGAAGTGTCCTTAGATACTCCTCTATCCAGCACAGCCTTATAAAAGTTTTTGATTCTTAAGCTCGGACTGGGCGATTGTGATTGGACTATGATCCACTTTTTAAAAGAATCATGCAGATATTGTCATCATCAGTGATATATGTAAGTACTTACACATAGGTTGCTGTTGTGGCAGTTCTTGGATGGACTCCAGCTCCATCATATCGTACTCCAGCTGGCGTCGGTAATCTTGTGCTGCTGTCAGGGAGGTCCTCTGCTAGCTGGAGGGCCACAGCAACCAGAATGTGCAGTAGGTGGAGAACTGGTTCATGTGCTGCCATGCCAAGTTCACCAAGGCTTCAGAAAAGAACAGGGATGCTGTATAGTTAGTATGATGAGATACTGTTGTGAGCTGCAGTCAAAAATGAACTGAGCTTTCTTATAAAGATACTTTTGTATGGGTCATTCTGCTGCAATTCACCTTCATCTTCAATGTAACTTTTTATTTTAAAGGTGAATGTTGATTGAGTTAACCATGTGAAAATCTGGGGTCATAGGTAATATTAGTTTTTGAGTTAAAAGAGGGTCGTGTCCATTTTTGGATTTTTTCTTCACACCAATCTGTGAGCAATGTTTGAGGTTATATTCCATAACTTAAGAAATAATGTACTTAGAGTCCTGAGTCCTTGCAGATTCATTGATATGTACATGTGGTCTTCAATGACACAACCATGCTTTGATAGAATGAAACAAACCAGTTATATGATGATGCAAAAAGCTTACACTTTTGTAGTGGTTTCGCCTATCATACCTGCACAACGATTGTCCTAATACTGGCCATAAAGGCAATTTTTTTTTCCTCATAAAGTATGCTTCAGACTGACACCATACTCACAAAATATGCATCTTAGGGTGAAAACAAAGTTTTTATGGATGGTAGAATATCAGAATTGAAAAAAAAAAAAAAAAATTGGACATTTTCTGACTAAATGTGCACCATTCTATCAAAGCACAGTTACACCATTGAAGACCCCATGTACATGTCAATGAATATGCAAAATTTCAGGACTCTAGCTACATTATTTCTCAAGTTACACTTACTTTAAACATTGCCCCACAGATTGAATAAAACTAATGTTACCTACAAACCCAGATTTTACACATGGTCAACTCAATATTCACCACTTTAAAAAACAAAAAAAAAACAATAAGGCTAATTGAAGATGGTCATGCGTTAACTTCTTTTTTAAATTTGGTGAATTGCGGTGGAATGACCCATATGGATTGTTATGGTGGGTGCAGAGGCTCAAGAGCAGGGAAATGAGACAGCAGACGAGTGACTCAATTTAAACAAGATTTATTTGCACAACAGCTAAACCAAAAACTACAAACGGAACTCTGTACCGGAAACAGAAGTCACTTAGAACACGCAGGCGGCGTAACAAAACAATACTTCTTAGAGGGAAGGCATAAACACTATATACAGAACAGTTAACCCACGTTTAATACCTCCGAGCAGGAAAACTACAAAACATAAACTACTAAACTTTGTCCACACAAAGGACCCAAACTCTATCCCTGAATCCCACTAAACTAGCAGGAACAACAATTAAACAAAACAACAATGCTCTATTTTCTGATGCTGCTGGAACAAGAACTTAACTGAACAGTCTCTCTCTGGTATGGGGTTGGAACCAAGGATTCTTGTCCCAGGTGTTCAGCAGCCAGCAGTTGCTATCCTAGGCATGTAGGTAAGTTGACTGTGATGGGGGTTCCAGCTCCCAGTGGAATGGCATTCCTGAAGTGGTGTGGCAACAGCCAGAGTCCTCCTTAGCTTTTTGAGACTCCTTGGAGAAAGCCCCAGTCCTCGTAGAGCCTGGAAGCCTCAGCCAGGTGGCTCTCCAACCAGAAGAGACGGTAACAGAAGCAGGCAGGAGTCAATACTGCACAGAGAGAACAGGGTTAGATGCAGAGCTGGGAAATGCAGTGGCTCAGACAGAGATAATAGCAACACTAACTGTGAGTTAGAAGACAGTCCAGCACCAACTGACAAGACGAGGCACTCTTTATAGTGAGCCCAGCCAGCCTGATGAGCAACTCCCACCTGCACCCGATCAGCTGATTGGTAATCAGCCACACCTGCTGCCCACCACTGCCACACACCTAGAGAGAGAGAAAACAGGCCGGAGGAAGAGAGAGCACTGCCACCTAATCACTGCCTCTGGCTGTGACTGTGACATGGGTTGTGAGTCTACCTGAAAAGATCTTCATTATGATACTTTTGTCAGATTGCCGACTCATAATTTTTGTTCTGTTCTAGCATTCAGTAATGTGCCCTATATGTAGCAAAGTGAAATGCAAAGGTTTGAAGGTCGGCTAGTGCACTGGTGTGTAGCAAACCCAATTTTCAAGCAGGAGACCAGAGTTTGTGTCCTGTCCACCTTATTCCAACCAAGTATTTTCCTCTCACCCTTATCACACCTAACTATTGCTTATCTGACACAATGACATCTTCTGCTAACCTGAATCATCCTGCAGATGCTGGCATGGTGCATCCTCATTTGTTTTCTATGCTATTAAATCACATACAGTGAGGTATAGTATGTTTTGATGTTCAAACAGAGATGTGGGTGTAAGTTGAAGGCAAATTGTAAAACGCACAGCGGGATGATGTCATAATGTGCGGGTTCAAGGCTGAATGTTTAGAAATGATCTATTTATAATTATAGTAGGCTTCAGGAAGCTCAAACAGCCATAGAGGCAAAACATCATCTGATGCTGTACGTATGTTAAGTCATGGGGTAAATTGGCTCTCTGTTTGCCAACAGTAACCAGCCCCTCCGGAGTTACGTCCCTCATTTAAACTCCCACTGAAGAGGCTCTCAGTACTCACACAAGGCCTCAGCTAAATATGGGATATGCAGCACTTGTGACTAAATCAGCCAGTTAAACATTTTTGACTCATTACATTGGCCATGCTCAGGATAATCTCCAGAGCTCGTTCTAATCTCCCTGGGTCTGGTTTAGCCTATTTCTCGTTACAGAGTGGAATAAAAGATTTAACCCAAGACGAAAGATCATGAGTCTGTCCTTCTCTTTCATGCCAGAAGTCGATCGATCATAGAAAATTGGCAGTTATTAGATTTGTCAGGTGAAATCTCCAGTTCCTCAGATGTGAGGATTTCCTGTATAATTGGGTTTGAGTATGTGTGAGAGAGAGAGAAATATGGAGAATTATTGAGGCCAGTAAGTTTTACCTGTTTTGTTTCCACATAGTAACACTTTTCCTTCTGTTAATAGTATGTTATTAGTGTGACTCACTATATTGAATTTTCTCATTCATTAAAAAAACAACCAAAATTTTCTCCTCTTCTTTTTTCCCAGGATCACAGCTTTGTGCTATTGCCAAAAGTCAGAAACATAAACCTCACAGCACACACGTATTGTTATGTTGTTAAGTCAGCCCCCATTTGAACTGTGCTTGTATAACAGCCTATTGCATAATACAGTGTGGACTTCAGAACAGAAACAGTTCAAACTTCATGTGGACAGTTATAATCATTTAATGAGGTTATTTAGAATATATACACACATGCATATACAGCATTATCAGCCTTGCATTTAAAGTATTACTTTGAAATACTGAGTTCTTGGAGTTTTTAATAGTCATCATTACTATCACTGGTATAAGACTGCATCTGACAATTGTTTTCATTGTACAATAATTCATGTATAATTATCTTGTGATTCAGAAAATGTCAGTAAATGATGAAAAATATCAGTCAGTGTTTTCCAAAGCCCAAATGTCTCATTTTGTCCACAACGCAAAGACATCCAGTTTACAGAAACCAGAAAACGTTCTTTTGAAGAAGCTGGAATCAGACTGTTTTAAATTGGTCACATCAAACAATCGTCTTACATCCTCCAATAACACTCTAGGGTTGAAATTTTGAATTTCAGAGTATTTCAATGAGTGCCCTTTAAAGGGTTAATGTAATAGGTGACAACCAGTTGATTATTCTTTGCAGCACTACTCTTGTGTTTGAGCCTCTCCTCCATCTAGAAGCTTCTAATGTTGTACCTCTCTTTATTCTGCCAGCTTTTGGGCGAATGTATGGCTGGCCATCTGTGAAGACAAAGTGTTTACAGCTAAAGTGTGAAAATCACAGGTGCTTGGGCTGCAAATATGCCAATTATAAAATGGGTACAAACGGATTGTAACTGAATTGATTGGCAGTGCATTTCAAGCAAGTTACACAAGGATGAGAACAAATGTAGCAGGATCTCATGCATAATGCAGACACATGGATATGAACAACAGCAGCAAACCGGTATGAAGATAACACAGACAAGTAAATGCTCAAGTGTAGCACTCCACTAGTTCCCATGTTATAGTGCATCTTAGGTACAAACATTAGACTGAAACTCAGTAATCCAGCTTGAAGTCCGTCTGGCACTGACAGTTCAAAGTGACAAAGATCTGATCGGTTCTTGACCTCAGCTCAAGTGCATTTATATCCTAAAAACATGCTTTGCATTCCAAAAGGAGCTGGTGCATTGCTTTATCCATATTTATAGCTGTGCCATCCAGGGCTCAGTGTGCCAACATGGCAAGTAGACAACAAAGCTGCCCACAAGTACTCAGAGTAGAACATGACAGAGAATGAATAAGAGTTTTCTGATATTTTAAACAGTGGATTCCTTCAGTGTGTGCTGCCTGTTTTAGGGCCCATAATGACTTTCCTGTCATCTACATTAAGTCAGTTACAGTGTGAGACGCTGTATTATTACCAGAGTGAGTCAAAGATGTCTTCTGAAGCCACTCCACTTGAGTTATCACAAAAACTGTAAAGAGATGCCTGTGATCTCAGTGCTAGTCCTCCCTCTGAGAGGTTCAGAGCAGCAGGACAGCATGTGAAATTGACACTGTACCAGCACCTTTCTCAAAGCAATGCACAACCTGCTTGGAATTGATATTTCTCAGAATCCCCAGCCAATTACCGAAGTGGAGCCGTGGTGGTGACCGCAGCAAATATAAGGTGTTGCTCAGGAGGATGCCAAGTACCTCAGTCCTGCATCATACAGCATGATGGGCTTTGTTGTACCAGCTGATGAGTGCCGTGAATCTATATATCCTAAAGCTCCGGAGCTGCAGTGGCTGCATGAAAAACAGCTTCCAGCTCCAGCTTGACTTAAAGAGAAACATTCTCGCCAAAGGATTCAAGGGAAAAAACAAGCCTTCGATCATTCCCCTAAGTATTCTCCAGCACTTGTTTTTCCAGCATGCCCGTTTGTAGCTCCAGGGAAGCTAGTATTGTATTTTTCGGCGTTTGCTTTATAAAAACATATTCACCTATCAACTCAGTAATTGTAGATGATGCATTTTTTCCAAAAGGTAATGACACCCTCAGAGTTTCTGTAACAGTATGACTTAATCAGAAGGTGTTCTCCCACAGAGGGGAGAAAAGGTCAGCTTCTCTGCAATTTGGTTGGCAACAGCTGTGCAGTGATACTATATTATAGTGAGTTATAATAAGAAGAGAGCTTTGGATCTCTATATAAAGACACAAGCTCTCCATTTGAAGATGCTTAGTAGGCAAATGGGATTAGACATGAAGTGAAATCAACACGTTGGTGACTTGTTGGGTAGATGTATAGAATTGCTGTGCCATGTGAAAGAAAGAATTCATTCTCTTTTCTGCTTTCTAACAGACAGTTAAACTCAATCAGGGGAAGTGATGGAAACCAGTATCTTGGCTTATTTGCTTCATCAGTCAGCCAATAATTGCATCAATTAATTATGCTAAAAACAACACACAAAAGCACCAAACACAATTTTAACAAGAGATGATAGAAGCATTTGACAAGAAGATTAATAAACATATTTGCCTCGGCCCATTTGCTCAAGATTAAAGGCTTGGTCTTGAAGGCTATTGAAAGCTGGAGAGGGAAATATATGCTGGATATATATTGGATGGAAGGATCTGTGACAGAGCGGGAAATGTGACTGTTTTTTGACTTCTAGCTTCAAGGAACTACAGCCTCATGAAAATATCTTTTGTAAACAGGATATTTTTGAGTTGAATGTAGCTGTGCAGCTGTTGTGGGGCCTGATTGCCTGACCAGCCCGGGGCGCTGTAAAAAGCCATTCCTGCAGCCCCAGTCACTTACAGTAGGCAGCAGAAAAGCCACTTTGACAGATTAAAGAATTATTTATTAACATATTCAGCACATTAACATGTAAAAAAAAAAATAAAACTTGCAGAAGTCTAAGACCACTTGAGGAAGTTAGTTCAAAAGCTATTTGACAGGAAAAACTAAACAACAACACAAAAAAAAAAAATAGCCAAAGTAAAAACAACAGTTGTCTTCGCAGATACACAAACAAGCTTTGGTATCACTTCAAAAAAAGAACATGGAAGTCTTGATAAGTGTGCAGATAAATGTAAAGATACTGGATATATCATGTGACAGACTGCACACTTTCAGTCACAAATGCAATGATTAACAACTGGACTCTTTTAGGTATTTTTGGCTGCTTCCAGTCAAATCTCAAGTCTATAGAGGCAGATGAGACTTAAATCAGCAAGTCGAAGATGCAACTCTTTCAGGTTGCTGGCTATTAAATGATGTGCCATTTTCCTGCCAGAGCTCTGTTAATAGTGTTTTGACATAATCACGGCCAATGCCTTGCAGCAACATGCAAATTGAGTTACCAAGGAAGGTCTGGCCACTGCTGTTTTTAGAACGCTCCAATATTTTATTTGATCAGACGATGAGACCTGATTATTTTTGTTGGGAAATCGTGTCAGAGGAAATTTACACTTTACAGTTGCCAAGTTTCACGTTAAGATTTTTGTAAATAGGGCCAGAGCCTTGAGTCTCGGCTCTGTTCGAAGCAATACTGTCAATGCAAATAACCATTAAAACAAAAATGTTCCATCAATATGTGAAGTAACGCGCTTAGCTGTCTTAACAGGTGCGTAATGAGAATATAAATATCTGCTTCATCCTTTTTGTCTTCAGTAGAGGGATTTGTTCAAGATGTAATTAATCATGCATGATTTTTAAACGTAAGCTATCAACTAAAACATCCAAAAATTAGCTGGGTTAGAATATTAAACAGTTACTGGGCCCCAAATAGTTTCAGTATGTAAGTCAAGTACTTGTTGAAACACTCCTGTTTGTGAAAAATACGTCAGATATATCTTGTAAATAGCTTTCAGATCATGTTACTTTTTCTTTCTGTTTTCAGTCTTTTTTCCAAGCTGCATTAAAAATGCATCTGCACAGAGGTACATCACATCTACCTTATATTAAAAAAGTAAAGACGCATCCTGTGAAGAATGAGCCAGCAGTATATAGAGGATAGTCTCTTCTTTTTGCCTGGTGCAGAGTGCGAAATCCACTTCAATACAGTCACTTGGAATTTGTATTTGTTAAAAAATGTAATGCCAGTGTTGTCTCTGGAGGGTGGAGTGGACTGAAAAATTAATTGAAAATAAGATTCAGAGCAATATTCTGTTGAGAGATCTACTGTACCCTTGTGCTGCTGTGCCGGGCAGATTGTATTAATCTGAACAGGTGCCTGTGTGATCTGAAAATATGAGTGCAAAGACGTAAAACTCTGGACAGCAATTCGATTTAGGTGCAAGTCCCTGGAGAAAAGTGCACAGAATACAAATGATCTTTCTTTGCACAATGCCATGTTTGTGTGCATGATGGGGTTAAATAGAGTTTAGATAATTCTCTTATGTGCAGACAAGAGATTTTAGGTGACGAAAGTGCTTCTCATGACCGCTTTTATAATTTTGTAATCACTTCATCAAGCAGCAGAAATGCTAAATTCCTGACTTCGTTTGAAAGCTGCTTTTCAAATGCTGCAAATAAGTCCTCCACCATTTCAGCATCCATTAATGTAAATGAATTCAAATTGAAAGATTCTTTTTTTTCTCATTCTAAATATTCTAGTCCAGTCTCTGCGCTGTCTTTTCAACCTGTTTATGTTCTTCTGCACATAAAAAAGAAGGTGCGCTGAAAGGTTTGATTGAAAATTGATTTTCATTAAATGGGAAATGTTGCATGGTGCTCAGTTGCCATTTAGACCTTTACATGGAAGTCGATCTAAGTGTGTCCTGTCGATATGTTTCTGTGAATGGAAAAATTAGCTCTGTAGGAGACGACTTCCATCACAGCAGTCTGTATTGACCAGGCTGCTTTGAAATCTCACCATTGTTAGATACATTTCCATCACAGTAACTAAAATACAATAATGATGCTGTTGTGTGAGTTCTGTATTTGTCTATTTTTCATCCGACAGTATATGTGTCTGTACAATTCAGCGGGCATGAGGGCCCTCTTTCAATAAAAACTGTGCAGAGGAAGCTTTTATGTGCATTTGAGAGAAGCCGTTATATAGAATAGCAGTATGAAATGCTTAGGTCTAACCGAAGGGCCACTTGGAGAACATGTTTTCCCCACTCGCATATAATGAGCACATCTCCAGGGATAATGAATGGAAGGAAAACTGCATTCACCTGCCACAGCTCCCTCATTAGCACGGCCCTATCTGCCCATGAGGTTATGCAGCTGCATTGTGCGATACGAGTCGTGACACAATCTCCTTGAGGTCACCGTGAGTCGAGCTCGCAGACAGTGGAAGGAAAAGTCTAGAAACTAATCAGAGTGACAGTTAATAATAAATAACCAGAAAATGCACGGAAAAGGTGTCATTTGGCTACAATATGTGACAATTCCTTAAACTACATTTACTAATCTAGAATTGCTGACTTTTTCTATCTATGGTGCTGCATATGTTTCCTGTTATGTTATATTCGCATGTCATGACATTTTCCACCAGTTTGTTTGAGGTAAAACCGACAAAACGTGGGTGTATGTACTTAATGTCTCCACTTGTTTCATGTCATCTCTTCTTGTGAGTGTCCCCTCACTAATGATGCCTGACAGGGACAGGTTGAAAGATAAAGGTTAATCACTCTGTGCCAAAATCCTCTGTGCTATGTCGTCCTTTGTATTCCTGAAGGGTACCTGCGGCTCCTCATATTCCTCTGTAATTGCTGCATAGAAGGGCAGTGATTCAGGACAAAGTATAGATAAAAGACCGTTGTTTTGTTGTCTAATGACATCGAGATTTTGCTCTCAAGAATGTCAAATCATTTATCATGCTTATCCAATAATTTTGCAAACATGGAGGAGCAGCTACTTGGACTTATTTATTGAATGCTGTCAGTTTTTTAAAAAATCCTGCTAATGATTAAGCTTTACTGTCACAAATAATGACAGTAGCCCTTTATAAATTAACAAATCAAGTCAAAAGCACACACTGAAATACTCAATTTGAAGTGTTAAACAATAGAAAAAGCACTTAAAAAGTTCTTTGTTGTTTGACTTATAAAAATTTATCCTGAAAATTGCCATTGATTTTGGATCAGTTTGGATTTTCTGTTCACTGACATATCAGATAATCAACCTAGAATCCTTCACTCGAGAGATTTCTGCTAATCCTACAGATAACTTTTACCAACTCCAAAGCATCAGTGGCACAAAATACTGTTTTCCACAACAATTTCCAAATCTGTTTACTTCGTCAAGTGCACTGGCTTGTGAAGAGCTTTCATTATTCAGTGTCATTATTGTAGAAAAAGAAAAGAAACATTCTATTGGCAGCATGTTTTAACAGAATAATAGTGCAGAGCAGCAAACAGCAGAGGTAGTCCGAGCTGTAAAAAGAAAACATCTATGTGGAATAAGTCTGCAGAGGTAATCCAAGGTATCAGTTGGAGGTTAAAATACAATCGTTGGTCTTTTAGTAGAGAATTTCTGTTGCTGGAAAATAGTAATTTTACTGCAATCCGTCATATTTCACAGAGATTCAAACATTTTGTAAAGTCTGTGTTTGATTTATTCTTATTATGTTAAGCCTTTCATGTGATTCTTAATTTTATGTTAACTGGAAACAGTTATCATACAGTTAGAATCTGAAACAAGCCTCCTCTTTGTACTTTCTCTTATATCTCAGTGTAATAACTCCACATTAAAACATTAGTTCAGACATTAGTTCTCACATTTTCATAGCTGTTTGGTCCTGAAGAAATGTGAATAAGCCCAGATACACAATTTGTCAAAAAAAGCAAACATATGAGATGGAATGGAGGACTGACATTAACGCACCAGGCATCAGTCCGATTTTTGATGCTAAAAAATGCCAGAAAAGGTTGTTATAAATCTCTATTTCCCACATTGCAGCATTCACAGCAGAGCCGATACCTGCATTTGCAGTTTTTCACACTACATATGGAAACCTGCTCGCAGGATAACACCGCACTGCTTGAGTATGGGTTCAGATGTCGGAAGGTGAATTATTTTTTGGAGCATTTTCTGCTGCCTCTTGCATATTCTACGCACCGTAATCCGTCTCAGCACTGAATTACAGTAAAACTGCCAAGACATAATTACGGACAGTAACTATGATGAATCTACTTCTGTAATTACTCTGCAGTTCAATTTTACTCATCACTGACTGTCAGTGCCAATTACGAAGTGCATAATGAGACTTTTCTGGACATTTGGAGCAGCATTTTCGAGGAATCATGAATACTTAGTTGTATAATCATAACTTACTGAAGCACTTCTTTGCCAAGTCCTGTCTCTTTTGTCTTAAATAACAGAGTGAATGCTGAAAGGTTGGCAATTTGCTCAGGAATTTAGTGTAGGTCCAGTTGTAATTTCTTTGGAGTGTAGCGTAATAAATCGGTGAAATTTCAAGTCATCTGTCTAAATAAAACAAATGACTGCTGGAAGGATTTGTAAAAATGTTGCTTTTGACAGCTCCATCTGCCTTTTAGTGGTTTTGGCTTGTCTAATAAAGCTTCAGTTAAACACAGATTTCCAGAGAATAGCAAGTAGAAGTAAGTTTAACAGCATGTAGGGTGCTTTTACTTGTAGTCATGTACAGTAGTGAGGGGCAGGTCTGCCTCATCAGTAGGGAGGCCATGTTCCTGTTGGCAGCGATGATCAAATGCAACCAAGTCCTGAGGGAGAGGCCAGAGTGTGGCCGGGGGTAAAGCTAGCTTCCTTTTGAACACATTGACCCCTCCTTGTGTAAACTTGCAATGTCAACATGAACCACTGTTCTTCACTGGAGGATTGTTCTCAGAGCTTTTGCTGGAGGGCTGTTTGGCAGAGACAGTCGAGAGCTTTGTCTTTGACTGTAGCAGGTGTTGGGGAAGGTACAGTCGAGCGCGGCAGCCTATGGACAGAGTTTGATGCCAACATTTTGCACACGAGCAGCACAAAAGGGAGGAAGTTGGGTCTACGCAGGTTTGTAGGCAGGTCGGGTTGCTGACATGTTAAGAGCAGAAGAAACAAGGACAAGCACAACCTCAGTAGCAGGATGAAGTACTGTGAGAGCCAAACAACAAAAAACAAAAAAAAATCTTCTTTTTGTCCAATAAAGATGAAGCTTTGGACTGCATGGATACATACATATCATCGTATTGCACCCACTGCTGTCTGCCATAGCATCTGTAATGTTTAAATCCCTCAAATAGAGGCTTTAAGGTTAAAGAAGGATTGTCATCATGCTTAATAGACTGTGATCTCGTGTCAAAATGACATAATGTCCAACAGTCCACCGCAGTCTATCTCAGACTAGGCTAAAAGTTCTTTTTCATCTACTATATATACAATGTTTACACAGCTTCCATTCCCTGCACGGCTCAAAAGGTCCTGGATATTAGTGAGTATTCATCAGATTCTGCACACAGTAAACAATGCCTCAGTAACAACTCCTAAACTACATGAAATTGACAAAATCCCAAAGTAAATTAGAAAAATAATTGGCCATAAACAGACAATACAGAACAACAGATTGCTTGGTCATTGTTTCTGTCCTTGAACAGAAAAAGATCCAGACTCTGGGCTCAGCTTGAGCGTGGAGAACAGCCGGGTTGGTTGTGCAGGAGGGACTCGATGAGAGGTGGAAAGAGAGCTGCACTTACTCAGCACACAATCCAGGAAGCATAAGCATTGATTACAGAGCAAGTATTGCTCTCTGTGTTTTCAGGGGGACATTAGTTAGTCCTCTGATTGTTCAGAATACAACACATCAGTCTGCTAGTGTGACACATTTTTGCAAAAAATGCAATATGCACGAATGGATTAACTGAATTCATAGCATTTATAGCTGGTTTGCACTCTGTTATTATGTACTTAAGTGTATCATCTTAGCATTTCAACTGCCGTATCATTCTGTCATGTATACTTTTACATTTTAAATTTCCCTGCTGTAGATAAAAAATGCCTTGTGAGCTGAATTGAATTGAATTCACCTGAACTGAACTGAATGAGTCACCCAGTTCGAAGCTAGATTTCATTTCAAGAAGAAAAGGAGAAAGCAGACAAAGCAGCATCTCATAATTATCAGTTGAATGCATCCTAAATAATGCACCATATGCCAGGTCTCTTAGGCACAGAGTCTCTGGAGGTTCTTAAATTCTCTGTGCTGAGTAGAAGAAGATTTGAGTTGTTCCTGTGGATAAGCTCAGATCTGCAGCCAAACTGCCAAATTAAAACAAATGGCAACATGAATTTTCAAATACAACGGATGTTTCAATTCCACTGTATAAGCGCTTGACGGGCAGAGAAGAGAAAAATGTGTTTAAAGGGAGTAGAAAGTACATTGAGGGAGCGACCTGGTAGCCGAGCGGTTTGGGCACAATCTACAATCCACAGGGGGGCAAATGCTGTCAAGCAGTGATCGATGTCTGGCCTGGACTGACCTCTACTGCATGTCCTGCTCTTCCCCAAATATGCTCTTGTCTGTCTTTGCTGCTCGTGTCTGAGAAAGGCAAAGAAATAGCCCAAAAATAACAATCCTTTTAAAAAGTAATTACATTTAGGCAAATAATTTCATTTAGAAGTATAGTTAGACTTCCGTGGTTAAGATTCTGGGACTTGATTCTCTGCAGCAAACGAGGGCAGAGCGGTGCAGCTGTTCTCTGCTCTTTCTTTAAACCACACAAACCAGCAGCATTGTCTTTCATTCCTGACATAAAAATACATTTCTCTGAACCTGAAGTATTTGCATTTGATGAATGGCAGGCTGTTGTGTTTTGCATGCTGTTCCTCTTGGCAGTACTTCCGTAGTCTCTCACTTCTCCAAAGAATGAGACTTTGGTAACCCTGCTGCGATGGATATAGATTTTCTCTGTTGAGTCAGACGGACATCACATCCAGGTTTTTGGGTTGTTCATGTACAGAAATGAGAAGCAAACATTGTTTTCTTATCCAGCAACGTGTGCAACATTAAAGGAATGGTTGACATTTTGGAAGAGACTTTTTGGGAGGAAGATAAGATTTCTGTCTTTCTTGTGCACATGTGAAGCTACTGAGATAGTTGGTTTAGTTTAGAAGGAGAAACAGCTCACCTGGTTTTATTAGTAATAAAAAATGTAGTGAATATAGTGAGCCAACATGTAGTAATTAGTAGTAAGTAGTGCTGAACACCTTGGGGAAAATATTGCAATCTTTTTTTGACAGATTGTTGTCGGATCTGATTTATTATTTTTAAAATCAAGCTTCAGTTCAGTAAACATGCAATAGTGCATTGAACCATAAGATACCACCAAAAGTGTTACTGTTACACACGTGTAAAATTAGTGACACACCTGGTTAACCCTTTGAACCCCAAAGCCCACTGCTGGGTTTGAAAGGCACAATATCTTTTTTTAAAGAATTGACAAAATAACTCCATTTATCAGAGTCACAAAACTGTAAAAGCAGAGAGAATCGTCAGAATTTGAACTTTCCAACAGTCCTAGAACTACTTATCTGCCCTTCCATTAGACATCTTACCCAAATCTAAGCTTAAAATACTGATATTTCGTCAAAATCACCTAATTTTACTTGTCTCATTTAAAATTTTGGCCAAAAATAAACTGTTTATACTGATTATGTAAAAAGCAGAAAAATTGAAAAGTTTTCAGCTGAACTGGGCTTAACTGCAGGCTTTGTTTATGCAGAGGATAAGAGACAATTATGGAAACAAATGAACCATGCATGTAGTAAGATATTAATGCAACAAAGAGTCACATTTTCCAGTATTGGTAATATCTGTGACAATGGGAAAATGTTTCTCTATGTGTAAAATAATTATAGAAATTTGACTTTTTTCCCTGTTTTTAGTGATTCATGGCTTTATAACTTTGGTATACTGCACAGAAGACTTTTTTTTTCAGTTCCCTCTACTTCTAGCCAAGGTTATGCTGTTTCCATAGAGGAGCACGACTTTATGTTGCAGTGAAAAATGAGTCCACAGGGAGTGAAAATGTGCCAGGTCAAAAATAAGATTTAAAAAACTGCCCAAATCTGGGGGTTCAGAGGGTTGTAACCCGCATAAGCACGCTGCATAACATGTATCCTAAATCGCAGTCTTTGCTATTTGCTGATTGCATTGTTTCAAACTGAAGTTTCAGTTTGAAAGTGATAAATTGTTCGGCCCTACTGATCTTAACCTCTGGACAGGACCAGGCAAGCTGTTTCCCCCTCTGCTCAAGCTTTATCAGATTCTAAACTTTTGGTAAGAAAATGAATGTGCACACTTCTCTGAATGTTTCTCCTCACCTTTGTTCATAGCTGCAAGAGGCAGCCCATAAAGCCCACTGTAGCTGGGGAATATAGTGTCATTTAGCAGCTAAACAGCCTGAGAGGGTTTGGTTTAGATGAAAACATGAACGTAAATGTTGCTTTGTGTGTCCTGGATGTGTAAACAGAAAGCTTCTAAAAAGGATCAGCTTCTAAATGAAACACATTTAAAAAACAGCCACTGTTGCAGCTTTAATGATGCAGTTTTTGTACTGTTACAGGTTTTCGTCATTGTTATATTGACTATGACTTTGTCACACACAGGTCTGTGAACCTGCACACTAAGTGCCTCTTGTTTCTTTATATAGCAGCAGGTCAGAGCATGCAGTCATCATAAAGGCCACCCAGAGGTCATATCCAGGAGACCTTTTGCACAATTTAATGTGACTAGTGTTTGCGAGCAGCTGTTGGCTCAGCACATTTACATTTATATTTTGCAGTCTGTTTCTGTGTCCTTGGTGCCTTTTACCACAGCCAGAAATGTGGTATTATGGAAATTTACTTTCTCTATTTGCGCACCACTTAGCAGACTGAGGCTCCCAGCCAAAATGACTTAATAGAGGCATATATTATTACTGTGTGTGCGCTTTTGACTTTAACCATAGAAACTACAATCCATAACAACTGGAAATGGCAACAGCAGAAGGTTCATATGCATTGACCCTGCACTCAGGAGTCACTTGGATCACTGGTTCTGTCCTTTTCAATTTGGTTTCGAAGGCTTTGTGCACTATGGTGTCTCCATATTTCAGGTGCGAGAACATAGAATAGAACACATGGATTTAGTGCAACATTTAACATGTCTTCTTCCACTTTCTGTTTCATTCATCATCTGCTGCAGCCATTGAACTAAATACATCGCCTCGAACAACATTTCTGACAGTGCGAGCTTTCTCCCTGATGATGTGAACATAAATCATTTTGTGCATCACAGACAATCAGGATATTATCGATTTTACTTTAAATTGTGTGATGAAGTTGAAGGGGACATACTGCATTAGACATGATGCCTCGCAGTCCGAAATCATATCTGTTTTATGACAGTGAATGTGCCATTTTTTCAGAATATCAATGGGAATTAGTTTGAATATTGGATGTCCATTATAGCCTTGTCTCTGCAGGGGCACCATGTGGACACACGGCCAAGTGCTTGAAGTACATGTATTTCTGGGGCAGGGCTGGAATCAGCATCTCTGTCTCAGGAGCTGCAGCCATCTGCTTGTAAAAAACAAGCGATATATTAACCAAGAACACTCCTGAGAAGCATTATTAGAGTATTTCTTTATATTTGCCTCGATCAAGCGCATGCAGCATTTTTCCCTGACAGTTTAATTACATTTATAAACTGTAGATTTTGTTTTGTGGATAAAAGTTCTTTTTCCGACGAATCTTTCATTGCAATGCAAAGTGAGGTGAGTTCCACCTCTGCACTCGTGCACTGATTAATTCAGAATCTAATTATTTTTTCAAATTGTTTGTGCTTTATAATGGCCTCTTTCATCTCACAGAGCAATGACATGGTGTTTCAGAGCGGGCAGAATATTTCTATCTTGTGTTGGCTTTCAAGATCCTGTACCTGTAATAGGAGCCCTAGAGGTGAATGTTTTCCATCATCCTTGTTCCCTTCCTCTTCTCCTGCTGCATCTCTCAGAAGACTGCTGACTCTCTGCGTCATGCTTGCAACAAACACATAGTCAAGTTGCATGATGCAACAGTTCAAAGATGCTTAACATAAGAGGTGTGATGGTTCAATAACCAGACTGGGCTTGTTCAAGCTGAATCACAATTGATCACTGGGAAAGTATAAGCAACCCCTAAAAGTTCCCTTGAATAGAATACAATTGAAATAAATCTAATTTAATTGCAGCAGTAGTCTCATTACTGAACAACCACAGCTTGAACATAAAAGGAAAACATGCATCCAATGCGGAGAAAATCCCATTTGAGTGACAGGCTGAATTTTGAGAGTAGTGAGGATGAAAGCTGGATGTTTACTATCAAAGGGTCCCATTTTTAATTCCCTCATTTATTCATCAATGCAGACAAAAGATGTGGGACAGGGGGACACACAATGGCCTGTTTGCCTCACAGCTTTGACTTGAATCATAAATTAAACAGAGCACTATAGTCATGAAAAGGGGCTCGACGCTAAGAAGAAGCAGGTTTGACTACAGGGATGGGCAGAGGAAGCAGGCTATTCCTCTGGTTCAGTGTGTTGACTCTGGATCCCAACATATTGAATGTGAATGCATATTTCATGACAGAGCTTTGGGAGCGAGGGAGAGGAGAGGGCAGCGAATCGAAGAGAGCCTGTGCTTTTTTTTGAGGGGTGCTGCACATGCACAGAGACACAGCAGTGTGTTATCACAAAAGAAACTTGTGTCTTGCATTTTGTGGTGCCGTGTCTGTGTGTGGGTGCATATGCTAATGGAACACTTCTGCGTGGCCTGTGTTTGCATGTGTAGGTGTGCAGAATGACATCAAATTAGGCGTTTGCGGTGCTTTTTTCTTTCTTTTTTTTGTGCTGCTGTGACCCAGAAGTGCAGCACACGGCAGGTGTAAGTGCGGTCAACAACATGGTGTCGTGGTGAAGTGCTTTAAAAGAAGGTTTGGTGATCTCTCTTCACACTGGCTCAGGCTCGCTGAAGGAAGAGGAGGGAAGTAGCAATAAGATTCAGATGTCGGTGTCTTTGGGGTTGACGCAAAGCTGCAGCCTGTCAGATAATGAGACAAGAAGCCAGAGTCCCCCTGCATAATGATTCATCATTAATGCCGGTGTTACCACAGAACGGAAAAGCTGCGGTGACAGGAGGGTCATGCTCGGCTATTTACCTTAACTGTGACCATGCGTTTTAGAGCGGACGAGAAGAAAATCTTTAGAGTGCATTAATGGTGTGCAGAGATGAGCGGCTCTGTGTAATGGAAGCTTAATTACTTCCTGTCACATGTCCAGGGCCCACAGCTGCTTTTACTCTGTCAATACATCAATGTCTGACTTCATAAACTGCAGGTTTATAGAGCTATGAAGCTAAAGATGATGATGTTATTAGGAACATGTTTGGTAGACCAATCAGCTGAATAAATCTGAATTTACTAACCCCTAGGTAATGTGATGTGGATTTAGAAATTGGTTTATAATAGTCACCCAGGAAAGGTAAAAATCTTAACGTTTCACATGAGAGAAAATGTTCAACTGCCTCAGAGCCTAAAAACTAGCACCATTCAGTATTTTGCTTTACTGATCCCTTAAAGTTAACGGATCTTTTAGTGTATTTGTGTACTGAGTATCAGCTGGACAGGCTGGGTTGATGTCAGGAGACATCTGCCATGTGGAAGATGGGTTTGAAGGAATCACATCCAGCAGTGATAAACTGGAGCTGATTTCCCGTATGGCTGCTGGGGTGGCGAGCATCCATTTCAGCAGAGAAGCACATGGTCCATTTTGCCTCCTGAGCTGAGATGATCCAGGTCACTCAGTTCAGTGGCCATCTGGACAAACAACCCACCAAGTCTGAAAGCAGTTATATGGGAGGACATATGCAGGAATGTAACATTGTTCACTCAGTCTTCACCTTTAGAATAAAACGTATAGCAACCAAATCATAGACCAATCTCTTTAGGTCATGTGAGGCCAAAGTCATTTTACCCCATCGTTTCTGTGTTTGCAAGATAAAGCTTTACATTCTGCCCTACTGCCCTCCATTCTACACATCTGTCGGGATGAATTTTGTAGTGGAGCATCGCATTAGCAGAAAATTGATAATTGTAAAGGACCTTTTTTCTGTACAGGTGAAAGATTTTGTTATACCTCAACTCCATCAGGTGTCCAGCAAGCCATGAAGGTTCACTTTAAATGGAAGGTGTTCGTTGTTAATGTTGCTGTAAAAAGCCAAAATGTCTGCTGTAAAAAATATTTGCTGGCTTCAGCTTCAGTTTTGTTGATGCCACGCAATTACTGGTTCATTCATCACATTCTTGACTAGCAGCTGACTTTGAATCACATTCATGTCGTGTCCAGCGAAGCTATTATGACTCGACAGATCAGGTTATATTTCACGCAGCGTTCACTGTGATTTACAAAGTTGTGAAACTCTCCATCGTCTAGCCAGTTTGGAAAGAGACATCATGGGACTGAATTTTCAATAATAACTAAAGCTTGCTTATATCTTTAGTTTACAACTACATGATTAACCCTCTGAAACTCAACTCTTCATAAAAATCACCAAATTGACACCATTTAGTTAGTAAAAACAGAAAAAAAATTGTTGGATTTTCAACTCTCCAGTGGTTAAATAGTAATCTATGACATACTGTTTCCTCAGGAAAATTAACCCAATCTCAGCTTAAATTGAGCTACTTCAGCAAAATCTATTTGTTCAGCATGGCTTGCTTAAAAATAAGCACAAATTAGTTGTTTACACAAATCAAATTCTGTAAAAAAAACATACAATTCTGCATGCCTCAGTGCAAACAGGAAGCTATTAGTGACTTAGTTGTGGCAAACAGTCATGTGAGAAAAGTTCAGGGACTTTTTGACTGAAACACAGGCTGTGTTTCAACAGAGCTGAGTACTATGGAATCTAATTAAAAATATAAGTAGTAAAATATCTTTAGTATGTAAAGTCACAGTTGTGAGGACTTGGACATACTTTGTACAACTTGATTCCAGGTTTTTAAAGTTATCATTAAAAAAATGTGTCAAAGAAATTCAACTTTCAATTTTCTTTTTTGTGATTTATAGAATTGTCACTTTGTCATGATGCACAAAAGACATTAAGTTCTCTCTCTACTCTCTCGCTCTACTTCTTGTTACTGTTGTGCTGTTTCTATGGAGGTAAAGGATTCTATGCTGCAGTGAAAGTGAAGCCTGAAGTAATTTAAAGAGAGACAAGAGAAAAATGCCTAGAAGCTGCTAGAGGTTCAGAGGATTAAATAATAACACAATAAGCTAAAAAGGCAAGATGCCACATGATTGCAGCAAGGTGCGAGGACAGTAACTGATCAGAAGCTGTACAATTAACAATGTGGTTGACTGCTGTTGTTATGGTGTTAATCATAAACTTACTTTGTGGTTCATGGTTACAACCTTCAACCAACACGTGACGTCATCTTCTGCTGATGCCATTATTTTCCCCATTGCTTGCTGCTGCAGCTTCCTTCACCACCTCATCCTCCTCCTTATGTGCTGAGACTTTGGTGCTGTTTGCTTCACTCACATTGAATGTGTTTGTTAAGGAGGGATTAGCTCTCACAGCAGACGAGACCCTTTTCCACCAAATCGAGCTGCATAACCATTGCTCTAAACAGCTGACTGAAATGTATTGAAATAGCCCAAAGACTCATACACTTGTGCATCTTCTTCCATAACCTGGTCACACACAGTGCTATTGTGATGGGTGTGGCAGCACAGCAATTCCATATACAATACAATAATACATGACCACAACGTATCTCATACAACAAGGTGGTCTGAATAAACACCTTACACCTCGATACTACCTGGTACTTGCACCTTAGCCGATTGCAAAATTAACACTCAGGTGTGGTTTGAAGAGATTTCTACAGCATACATCTGTGTGCTTTCAGTGTTGTGTGTTTTAGGTTTTGTTTGCGGGGGTTGTCGGCTCAGGGCCAGTGTGTATCAAGCGTACATCGATTTGTTTCAGCCTGTCACTTGAGCAGAACTGCACCACTAACTTCCAGTAAATGGTTAAAACCTTGCTTTGAGAGCCCTGACTGAAATAATATGATAGACACCATTAGAATCGATGTTGGGCTGTTGCACAATGAAGTACACATGATCATTTGTTGGATAGGACAGACACAGACAGTCTCATACTTAAGATTCATTTTCAGGGTCATTACAGGATAAATTCTGCAATACTTCAACAGGTATTTTCTATTCATTGTGTGCCATTCAGTTCAATATCTCTACAGCCAGCTGGTCAGAAAGGATGCTATATATGACACTGCAGAGTTAGAAAAGCTCAATTTGTCAATGCACAGTGAACAGATTCCATTATATGAGTACAGCTGGTTGCTCTGCTTTGACTTCACACCTCAAAAGTACAGCAGGGACACTTAGTCAAAGTCAATATACATCATATGTCTGTAGACACCATGAGACAATTGGAGACTGCTCCACAATGGCAGCTACCTTGAGACAAATGTAGCACAATTATAGCAGATTCTAATAGTGCTAATAGTTATAATAAACTATTTTAGGCTTCAGCAAGCATAGATCTGCATGAAAGCAGGATAATGCAATGCTAATCAACAGGACAAAATTAAGCTCAGCCACTGCATCTATTGTCCAGAAAAAGCAACCTGAGGTGACTTTGTTTGGCCATTGGCAGGCGAGTACGCTTAAATAAAATGCTACCTTAGCAGCAGCAACTGTAGAAGAAGCTTCTTTGAACTGGAGCAACTGTAGCTGCAGAAATTCTGGGCAGAGCACTGGGAACCTAAAAACACTGCTGCTGTACAGCGAGTTTGCCAGGTTTCACACCATTTATACAAATACAGGCTTATTTTCTCTATTTTTGATCTTTTTACAAAGTTGTTTTTATGGTTGCTATTGCGAAACAAAAATAAAGTAACAACACCACAACGCTCGTTGATATTATGATCCATCCATTTTTGTCTATGCAGTTGCTTTTCTTGCTGTATAATCAGTTAGTTTGTTTGAATCATTGCTAACCCTTGGAAACAAGGATCATCTAGTAGGAGAAGGAGTCACTCCACTCACTATACTGTTAAGAAACGGATTCTTAGTAAGAAAAGGTTAAAAAAAAACAGAGTGAGAGAGAGAGCTAAATGTTTTTTATTCTGCATTACATGTCTGTAAGTGTCCATTGTGAGTATTTGACCACCTTGAGGTTGCATCATACCACAGATTCATTTTATTCTTGCAATTTGACACATTTGTTCAGACATTCCAGCTGCACAAAGTTGCAGTGTATGTATGTTTAGCAGCCTGTGACTTTGCTGAAGTTTGAAAAAGTTTGAAATGAGCGTTACATGAAATCAGCAACATTTAAAACGTGCCTAGAGATCGCCTTTAGATATCAAAGTTTGCAGATTTTGCCACCAAGTCATTTTTGCTCTCTGTTTAGCATTGCAAGACCTTATTTTTCCTCCACTAGATGTTGTTTATTGTGAGATTTTGTTGAAAATTATAGATATGTTCAGTTTATTCACCATCTGGGAAGATCGTGGCTTTGAGCGAAAAGCTTCTCCACACTCTTTGCTCTATCTTTTGTTGCCAAACAGTGACAGCCACCATAGAAGTGACCCACAATTCATCTTTCCTCCACCAAGCCTTCATTATTGCTGCCACAGCTGCTGCGTCCTGTTTCATCCTTTTCTGAAATGTAAAATACAACTCAATAGGTGCTCTGCAACATGGAACTCCTGTCGTTTGCTGCGCACCGTGTTATTTCCAGCGTAAGAAAAAAAACCTATGGATTCAAATGTAAATTCTGAACATCAGAGGTGTCAACAGGAGAGATTAATGGCTTTGGGTTGTTTGACATTTTCTCTTCATGTTAAAATCAGGTTGTTAAAGAGATAATAGGGATCTCTGGAAATGGCTGCTCAGATACTGAAGCAGCCTGCCGCTGTTCTGTGCATTTCATATTTCAGTCATCCTTTCTGAAATGCACACCAACATGAAATCATCTTTACTTTTCATCCAGTTCGGCTTTGACACTTCCATTTTGCACGTAATCCATCTCGCGTCTCAGTTGCAAAAGATTTTGTCCGAGAGGAACGTTTGAAGAAGGCAAAGTGACAGTTGGTTGTGTGGCGTCATGTAATAAGAAGACATGTTTTGCACTGTTAGTCATGAGTAATTCACAAGCTCATTGAGCCCCTTAGAGTCTCCCACACATCAAAGCTGCAATAGGCGTAAATGTACTTTGCATTTCTTTACTTATTAGATTTTTTTTCCCTTATTGGAGTTTCACTTCATCCTCCCTATTTCCTACACTACTTCTGTAGAGGGGCATGATGAGGAAAAACACCTTCAAATAGGTCAGCAGAGAGACCAATCAGCGGCAGCACCATCTGTCCCTCTAATGACTACCTGGCTGCTCTGTGATGTGACACGGTTGGCTGGAGAGGCTCCATAGCAAACATTCTCTCATTAAGTCTCTGAATTTCCACCAACTCTGCACTATTGATGACACCTGATCAGCCCCGTCTCATTTTTAACGTACGAAAATACAGACTCGGTCTCTGCGCCGGTTTTTGCACCTTTATCAGAAAGCAGTCAGCGATTCATTCCGTATGTATGCAGCAAAAAATAACAAACAGCATCGTCCTTTGTTCTCAATTTGTTGAGTCTGGAATACATCCCTGAACTATACTTTCATAAGCCTTGTCTGAGAATATTTTCAGTAACAAGTAATGATCTGTTTCAGGATTTTTATAATCCTGCTCTACGGCTGAGTGACTCACAATATCATTAGATAAACTGGGTTATGTTATAACAGGTCCTATTCTGCCGCCTTAAAATGTGTTTCAAAGCTGAAAAGGCGAAAGTGACTTCAAAGGGTTTATCTCTTCTCTGAGTTTTCTTGTGACTGTTGATGTAATTGCTGTTGATTAAATCTATTGATTACTATATTTTTAATGACAGCTATATTTTAGGGTCCATACAGGAAAGTATTAGTATTAAATTAACAGGAAGATAATTTGTCATTGTGGCTTAAAATTTGTATCGTATTATCTTGCTCTTGTTTTATGCCTCTGCATTTCTATACCCTGACTATAAACATGTCTTTAGGCGGCAGCAGTGGCTCAGCAGTAAACACTGTCTCTTCACAGATGTATAGATTTCACATGTTTTTCTGGATTTCTACTAAACATTCCTCTAATAAAGGTGGTCCAAGCTTGATAAGTATAAAGTGGATTATTTAAAATCCCTCTCTGGTTGCTGATTGGAAATTCAGTCATACATGTTTTATCCGGAAAGAAATAATGATACAGAAAGCCCCACCCTGCAGGTTTAAAATAATTATGTGTATGTAAGTATGAAACGGTGGAAGTTTGAACCCTGTGTTTTTATTCACTGCAGTTTTATTGTGGGAATGCCCAACTGTGGTTCTGACTGCTGGTCAAAAGAAGACAAGGGTTTTGAATGAAATTATTCATGGCCATGCAGGTGACAGCAGGATTTGGAGGTGGCACTAAGAGCTTATGTAGATAACTGCTTTCGTACACCTTCAGTGAAAAGCTCTGAGGTATTGTGGGATCTAAGGGTTCTGTTTTCTCCCCTGCCAGTATTCACAATATTCATATTTTAATATGGGTAGACTTGGCATTTAGAAGCACTATATATACATTTAATACATGGTTTAAGACATACTAAAACATACTGCAGTGTGGTTGTAAATCGATGTCTTGGTCAACGATTTAAACTCCTCATGTTTTACAATGCTTTTATAAAGTAAATAGTAACTGGTGTGTATACTGTGCGGTAGTAAACACTTAAAATTAGAGCACAATTGCCTGATACGTGCCAATGTGAGAACTATTTTTTCGTACATAACATAATGCAGAAAATAGTCATACTGTTTGTGCAGCAGAGCAGCTCTGACTAACCCAACACTCTTAACGTTGTAGGCAGCACATGTAGCAGAGTATGCATCTGAGACGGTGGTGCGGAGTCAAGTGGTGTCTTCACTGTAAGCTGCCATTAATTTCTGAAATACATTGTTGGAACGTTAATAAACAATGACTTTCTTTCATCTCTCTTTGTCAGTATTACTTGAACATATATTTGGGTCAGTATATAATTGTGCGACTTTTTGTAACATAGTTGACAGGAATCATAGTTGACATTTTTGCTGTTTTCAGGCCTAAAATCAACAAATAACTAACTATAACCAAACACCACATGGCATTTTACAGAAACATTCTTCTAAAATATTATATATACAATTGAGTAAAATTGAAATTGAAAGTTATTTATAAAGATATTGTAGTAAACCTGTTGACATGCCATAAATCCACACTTGACTCACACACTACTTTATATTAAATAACTCAGAAAGCCTTGGAGTCTTGCCAGTCTTTTCTTCAGGAGGAAATGACATCATGTGGAGCAGGTCATGTGATCTGGAATTAACACACTTCCTTGAGAGGTGTTTTTGTAATGGGGAACTTATTTGAAAGTGATTTCTTGGACACATACAATTTATGTTCCATATAAAATTTGATATATTGTCAAAAAAGAAATATCTGGGATGATTATCTCAGCAATTTCTGAATAAGCTCATTTTATTATTGTTTAGCTAATCAGAAGGTGGTTGTTTTAGCAATCATAATTTTTACTCTTAAAAATGGCCTTAAAATTTGTCCCAGTTGGGTTCCACTTATATATGTTACCTATATGTGCCTACAATTACATTACAGTGTGTTTGAAATCATTTATTAAATGTTTCTGTTTCTAAATGTTACAAATGGGGACCTGAAATATTCGCCTTAGTGTTATGTATCCATGTCGGTCCAAGGGACACAGTCAGAATTGAAATGCCTGTTAAAATGGTTGGTAGTAGTATTACGCCTTGTAATCCAAGAGAGACACATTTCCATTGCCAGCAGCCATCAGACCCCCAAGTGTGCGGAGCAGCAGGGGTGGAGGATAACTACGCTGGTGGTGTCAGCTCCGACACCTTCAGTGAATAATACAGCTTCACATCCTGCTGTATAGTGTGACAGAATCATTCAAATTCTCACATGCAATTCAGTTTAAACTATGATTGTTTAAGTACCCACAAAGTTAATTGTATAATCCACAGCATTAGCTGGGTATCAGAATATCGGATGCACTTTGGAGGCAAAGACTTGTTCGGTAAGTCCTAGTTTACCTCAGCTGCATGTCTGACGGTGTGTGACGGACTGATGCTGCTGGTGTCAGTGCTGACACAATACACAGCGGGTGGTTAGCACTGACTGTCTGCATCTTAAAGCATCAGAACTGCATACCAATTTCAGCTCATTTAATCACCAGTATAATAACAATGCGCTTTTTCCACAGTAGAGAAGTATGAGGAATAATTTTGCTGGTGATGGGGTTATGTTAGGGCTTAGCAGAGCCTGATAATGTGTAGGAGGCTGGGCGCCAGGGCCAGTACCTGGACAGACCCGATCCAATTTATCCTTCTGCTGTGTGCTAATGCCAGAAATCCAGGGCACTCTCCGTGACACTGGACACATCACTCAAAACTGTGGTTGCTTGGCATTGGAGAACGGATTTTTACATATGCAGGGGGCATTTTATGGAAAATAATCTTCACCGTAATAGCACCTTGCTGGAACTTGTGAAAATCCTCACCCGTGTAATTATTCTCATATTCTACCACATGGAGTACATGCTTAAATCTTAGCAGGGAGTAAACCATGTTTGGGATAAAGTGCAGCGATGAAAAAAGTCTGTCTTACTCTTTGCTTTGCTGTATGTTAGTTTGCTGAATATTGTACATTTAAAGGACAAAGCTGCTGTTATTGCAAATTATTTCTGTATATTGTTATTGTAATCAGATGAACATTGCCTCAGTCACTACTTTCATATTTCCCTACACTCTAAAAACCCATTTATTCCTATTGCTGATCTTAATTTTCACTGCATCAATCAAAAATACTTTATATAGTCACATTAATTAAAAAACACAAAACGAACTTCAGTATCTTTTTGTAAAAAAGATTTCAATTGTTCATCAGTTCATTGACTGGAATATTTTCTTCTGATTATCCTACTGAGTCTCAGACCCTGATGGTTTGAAGGGCATGCTATCTTAAATTACACAAATAAACCACATCATCAACCAGAAACTGCAAGAACAGAAAGAATTGTCAGATAGTCTTTGAACTGTGACGTGCAATTCTGTCACAAAAACAAACCAGATCTAAGATTATAATCATAGTATTCATTTTATCACTTTATTCTACATGTCTCATTTAAAAACGAACCATTTAACTATAATAAATTACACAAGATTATGCAGAAAAAAAGTACAACTGTGAAGCTGTTAGTGACTCAGCTGCAACAGTCACGAGAAAAAAAATCAGCGATTTTATGGCTGAACTGAACTGAACTGCAGGCTGCGCTTATACAGAGCAGAGAGCAGAAAAAGTAGAAAAGGATGCAGAAAATGTAAATAATAAAATATCTATAGCATGTAAAGTCACCATTTTTTCCAGTATTATTACCACATGTGGTTACATTGAAAAATGTTGTGCATGTTGATTCAGTTTTTTTTAAAAAATACAAGCAATTCAACTTCTCATGATGTTTTTTTTCTGAATTATGGCATTATAACTTTGCCATACTGCACAGAAGACATTTTTGACTCCTGTATACTTCTAGCCAGGGGTTTTCTGTTCCCATAGTGATACAAAACTGTGCATTGCAATGAAAAATGAGAACACAGTGAAGAAAAATGTCATATTAGCAAAAAAAAAAAAAAAAACACCCAGAAGCGAAGTTAGTATTAGATTAAGATAAACTCAGGGGGGAATTTACAAACTACCTCGGGGTTCAGGGGGCTAATACACATTTTGTGAATGTGGGATTACTGAGCCACTGAGTCACAAAACATACTACAGCGCTCATGTTTTTGCGAATGAACAGACAGTTTATAATATTCTGGGAGATGACCAGAGCCACAGCTGCTACTGGATGCTGAAGCACACTGATGTTTGATTTCTTGCTAAAGGTCTGGCTCATTGTAGTCATTCAGATTGCATGTATTTGTATGTGGGATAAATAGAGAATATTATTTCACCTTATCTTTTTATTTGTCCAACACTAACTATTCAGAATGCATCCTGCATGGGGGTTACAGGATGGATGTGTCCTCGTTGCTATACAACTGTCTTTACGGTTTTCTTCTGCAATATAATACCAGTAGTTTTAGATTAACTATGGAAACAGCGTCAGCAGCCCAGTCTCACATCAGATTGTATCATAGTAATGTTGGTCCACAGCACAAAAACATATTAGTTTCACAAAAAAGGCTCTGAAATTGCATGGTGCCTGTTTTTGCGGCCTATTCTCTTCTTTCTGCTTTTGTCCCTTATCAGTTACTTCACAGAATAACTTCTAAGTAACAATTTGCAAAGGAATCGTAGCGCATGTGAAGCTGTAATCACATATGCATAGTGTGCATAGTATCTGATGGGCTGAAAATAGAGGGCATGCATTTCTCAGCACGTTTTAATGTAGTTTTCATTAAAATTTAAAAAAATAAAAGTCTGAAGAGTCTTGAGCGAGACATGAGATGACATGCTCATCAGTGTGTCTTCTGCTTTTTGGTGAGACAGTCACCGGATTTGAGAGGGATCAGAGGTTTGGAGTTTGATTGCTGTTCTGTGAAATGTCGCGTCCTGTTTAATTTAGTGTCTCGGCCTCAGTAATGAGGGTGCTTCACATCATATTACCTGGGGCAGGGCACAGGGATGCACAGAACACGGCTCAATCCACCGGATACATGATAAAATGAGGCACATAGCTACCAAATTGCTGACAGTATTGTCTTTAGAGGAATAGAATCATGTCTGATTCTCCTGTTTCCCAAAGATTTTTCTTGTACGTGCACCAAAGGGAATGCTATGTTGTCTTGCTGAAATTCAATTCTAAGAAAGAGTTGAGGAAAACTACCCAGTAGTTCTTTACACTCCTGTAAATTCTTTGCACTTACATGAAATATCTACAATATCTTTAACAACAATGTCCCTTTTTTGTGATCATATGTAATTTGCTGTAATGGTGTTGCTACAGAAATAAATGCACGTACATCGAGGAAAGATGTACAGTGAAAAAAGGGGTGTACTTATATTTTTCAAGCGTTAGTATTTCTGCAAAGTTAAGGATCAAGTGTCTCCTCCCCCATAGGGAAGTTTACTTCAAAGAGTCATTTGGTGGACAGCAGCACACAGAAATACAAGTCTTGTCCAAACAGAAAATGGGCCCCACAGGAAACCACATGTAGAAAATCAGGTCCTTCGCTATTTTCTGTGAGAAAAGCCTCAAGAGCTCATAGAGGAGTGTGAAAAGCAGAGAGTGTTAGAAACCTTTCAGGCATAGCAGTGGGAAAGGAATATAACTCAAATCAAATGTATGCAAAGAACAACTGTTCTGACAAACAAATGAACTCCTTGACACATGGCCGGTGGTACAATAAGTATTCAGATCTTGTGCTTAAGTAAAGGTAAAAATATCGCATTGTATAAATACTCCGTTACTAGTAAAAGTCTTCCATTATGAATTTCATTTAAGTGGAGGTAAAGCAGTAGTAGCATCAGAAAATGCTGAAAGTGCCACAGGTATGATAATTTGCAACAAATGTTGCAGATGGTAAAGGTAAAACTGATTTCCTGTCTCATTTTTACTAATTTTTACTAATTTTTCACTGCAGCATAAACTGCTGCATCTCTATGGAAACAGCACAATCATTTGTAGACAAGTTGAATTTCTTTGATTATCTTTTTTACCAAAATTTTGTTCTGCATCTGTATGGAAACAATACAACCATGGCTAAAGAGAATTCAAAAATGTGTTTTGTGCAAAATAGCACAGTTAGACTTAAATCATAATGCAAGAGTTAACATTCTTTCATTAATTTAAATAAAGAAATAAAAAAACAACAACACTGGAATCAATGTGTACAGCATTTTTTGAAGTACCTACGGGTGTTACCAGCACTAGAAAGAGTGGTTGCTCTACATACTATAGTTATTTAACAATTTACATTTTTAATTTGTTTCCATACTTGTCTCCTAAAGTGTCACATTTCCCCAGAATCCAGTTGGGTCAAAAGGTTTATTTTTGGCAAAATTGCAATTGAGACACGTAGAATAGTGTGGTTTTGATGAAATATCACAATCGTAAGCTTAGATGTGGTTGTTTCCCCATACGCCTAATTCATGGACCGTCAGAAAGTTGAAGATCTGACAATTCTTTCTGTTTTTACAGTTTCTGACTGCAGTGTCATTTTGTTAAATTTTGGAGAGGATTATTAATACATTATAATCTATTTGTTGATTTTATGTATATTTTTTCTCAGTCTTATTAAGTAAATAAACTATTAACGGAAGCAAATAAATACAGTGGAGTGAAATGTGCATTATTTGTACAATACTTTTCTCCCACGAGCAGTGGACTCAAGTCGCTTATTTTTCTTTGCAGTTGACTTTAAAGAACTGCCAAGAGGCTGATAAATTATTGAGTTTCTCCAGCACTAAACTTCCCCTATAATGTTTTTCTAGTAGTGAACAGATCGGTAAATATCTGTAGAATCAGATCTACAGTTTGATTGTTTATTATATCATATTTACTGTATTTAAGTATTGCTTGTTGAGTCTTGTTGAGTCTCTGAACGGATACAGATCCACTCGCTGTTTTCAGCTGTATAGAGATACGTGGTAACCCACTGGTTCACTAAGTGGCTGATGTGATTAATTCAGGACAGCAGACCCCATTGATGTACAATTTCACGAGGCTCTCTAAATTGCAGCATGTTAATTAACTGTATCATTATATCGTATAGTATTTCTATTGGATCAGCAAAGTGTAATAAATAGTTTTATCCATTTTCATGTTCTTTGGACTGTCTGTGATTAATTAACAAATTACTGTTGGTTATTAACTCATTTTGTCATTTTGCAGAGCGTTTCCATGTAGCGAAGAGAAAGGCTGCATGTTCTATTATTACTTGAGATTTTCTTTGCACCACAAACCAGCACTGTGGCATTAAATATCCATCAAGCCATCAGTTTGTAGCAGTGCCACATCTCACGTCTCTAGGAGACTTTACAGGTGTCACAGTTAGCCTTGAATTTAAAACACAAGCAGCTTTTCGCGAGTCATTGTTTACAAAAAGTTTTGACAGTAGCTCATCAAAAATTGAGGAGGTGGTTGACGGCTTAAAAATGACATGAAGTTATATTTTTTTTACCACAACATGTCCTCTGCTGGCATCAAGGTGAGCATTTTTATTCTGTGTGCAGCGAGCAACACTGGGTGCCTTTGCTGAAGGGAACCAGGAACAGAGGCTACTGGGCAGCATCTGTTCAGGGAGAAAGAATGCTGGCATCATCCCAGCAGGACACCAGGTTCCTGTTTGTCTGCAGCGCTGCTTTAAGAACAACCAACTCCCCCTGCCTCGTCACTAATATTTCGCAGCAACACCTGATGGCAGAGAAGTGGGAGCAGTCCCAGAGGTAGCCAATGAGTCGGGATCTTTAACTCTTTTTCCCGTCATTCCTCCGTCACTGTTATCACTCCTCTGGCTCTGGCCGCATCTCCGTCTGTCATCTCGCTGTGAAACCTCTGGAAACAGTATTGTTTCAGACACAGCTAATGATTTATTTACAGCCTCTGCAACAGTTTCAGTATCTGAAGGTAGATGCTTTCGAAAGCTTCATGCTCAGCCTTGTTATTAAGTACACTTCAGTCCCAGAGGAACGAAGGAGCCCGAGGACAATATCATGCAAATGAACAATTAAACGCACTGGAATTAAAAATCCGATCTTATTCAAAATATAGCAACAAAAACAGCACAGCACAGAGACGGATGAATATTGCAACTACCTCTTCTAGACATTACATTAGTGTACTACTAATTTGTTTTTTGCAGTATGTTTTGAGGAAGGTATAAGTGCTGTCTGGATTATAATCAGAAGCAACATCTTTTCAGTGTAATACTAGTTGTGAAGTGGTCGACATGAACGTTCAAAATAGATTTTGGAATAGATGTATAAATAGAGATTGGAAACAGACGTTGCACTGCTGCAATGAAATAATAACCGGCACTAAACGCTTTGATTTTACAATTTTATGGCTATACACTATGTATTTCTAAATATGCCTATTCATTATTTCTGGTCCCTTTTATTTAACAGATGCCACTTTGTGTTGTTGTAGGTTTCTCGTTGTTTTACAAGTGGTAACTGCATAATATGAGAATACCATAATAACGAACAATTACAATAATACATGTACCATACATAAAGCACAATAGTGACTGAGTTGTGATTCAGAATCGTCTCTGTCTCTGCAGAGGAAGAGGAGGTAGAGACTTTTCAAATCACATGAACATAACAAACAGTCTCATCTTCATTGCTCCTTGACTGAAATATTAGGGGAATATTTTCATTTGCATATTTCACGCTTAGGGCTTTGTCTAAACTGTTTTCTGCTGTTATGGCAAGCAGAAAATCTATCCAGACAATTAAATTAGTGAATTCACATTAAGCTGCATGAAAACTTTTGATAGATAGAAAATATGATGCATTCACTGCTACTTTATTTTAAAAGGAGAGCTGAGGTCCTTTGGTCATTGTCTTAATTTTACAAAAATACCATAAACTAAGAAATACAGATGGTACTTGAATATGTATGTCTTTAAAGCATAGGCTGTTCTCGGGTATACCACAATTACAGTAAAATGTAGCACTTATTGGATTGCAGCAAGAACATTTGTTGTTTATCATGCATAAGTATTTTGAATATACTGAAAGAACTGAAATGAAACATGAAATAATTCTCCAAAGGGGCTGTAGTTGTTGAACTGTCATCCAGATTTAATTATAACGTTAACAAAATTGGCCTTTAAATGAAAAGTAAATTGCAGGTAGTCCAAAGCCAGTGCACAGAATCTTTAATCAACTAAATTAAGTGCCTGAAAGCATAGTAAAATAAACTCAAATTAATGGTTCTCTAAACCAGCAGAGAAAATGATGGGATTATTGTTAATTAACTTTCTAGTGATATATTTCACAACAATTTGGCAACTTACCATGAAGACAAGTCTTGACTTGCACCACTGTTGGCTCAGCTGTGATACGTACTCTGCAACATGTGCTGCAGACAGTATTACTTGTTTACGATAAAGTATTTAGAGAGTATTTAGAGAGCAGTTGTTCAAACACAATTCCTTAATTTTCATAAGCAGAGAAGAAATTGACTTAAAAATGTGTTTATTTGTGATAATGTAGGATGCAATAATTAGCACGCCCAGCTAACTAGCTCATACCTACACCTAGCATAGCCTAGCTAACAAACAAATCATGTGTTGGAACGAAATTACAGACTTTCTCTGTTATCACATTTACATTAAAATGACCAACTAGCTCTATACTGTCTGTAATTTAAGATAGTGCTGTGTCCTCATGTTCATTTGGCATTACATCTCTATATTGAGGATTACCGGGTGAAGATTCTGACTTTTGCTCGGGATACAGCTTTAGCCTTCTGCTTTTCGAAGAAATAAAAGCAGGAAGCTAAAGATATATTATTTATCATGTCCCTTTCACAAGATTCTTGTTTTAAAACAGGAAAGGCGGAAATGTAATACAGTTTTTTATTATTTTTTTTTTATATTTGTTTATTGATAAATAAGTGGTATTCTGTCATTTCGCGGGGGATGCAAGAGCGAAATCATTTATATAGTTCTATTTTACAAGATTCTTGTTTTAAAAGAGCACAGGTGCAAATAACCAACATTTTTAGGCTGTTTTCAACCAACTGTGGGCTAATTGTAGCTTGATTAGCTAGCTTTCTGCAACAGGTTAAAAAAAAAACACCTTCCAGCCACTTCCTTAACAGGAAATATCATTAGATGCCAGCCAAAACTGAGAAACCTGAGTGTGTCTGCCTCTTTTTGCCATAAAGGACCCACTATTTCAAAAGATACAGTGGGTACGGAAAGTATTCAGACCCCTTTAAATTTTTCACTCTTTGTTTCATTGCAGCCATTTGCTAAAATCAAAAAAGTTCATCTTATTTCTCATTAATGTACACTCAGCACCCTATCTTGACAGAAAAAAACAGAAATATAGAAATTTTTGCAAATTTATTAAAAAAGAAAAACTGAAATATCACACGGTCATAAGTATTCAGACCCTTTACTGTGACACTCATATTTAACTCACCTGTGGTCCATTTCTTCTGATCCTCCTTGAGATGGTTCTACTTCTTCATTGGAGTCCAGCTGTGTTTAATTAAACTGATTGGACTTGATTAGGAAAGGCACACACCTGTCTATATAAGACCTTACAGCTCACAGTGCATGTCAGAGCAAATGAGAATCATGAGGTCGAAGGAACTGCCCAAGGAGCTCAGAGACAGAATTGTGGCAAGGCACAGATCTGGCCAAGGTTACAAAAGAATTTCTGCAGCACTCAAGGTTCCTAAGAGCACAGTGGCCTCCATAATCCTTAAATGGAAGAAGTCTGGGACGACCAGAACTCTTCCTAGACCTGGCCGTCCAGCCAAACTGAGCAATCGTGGGAGAAGAGCCTTGGTGAGAGAGGTAAAGAAGAACCCAAAGATCACCGTGGCTGAGCTCCAGAGATGCAGCAGGGAGATGGGAGAAAGTTCCACAAAGTCAACTATCACTGCAGCCCTCCACCAGTCGGGCCTTTATGGCAGAGTGGCCCGACAGAAGCCTCTCCTCAGTGCAAGACATATGAAAGCTCACATAGAGTTTGCCCAAAAACACATGAAGGACTCCCAGACTATGAGAAATAAGATTCTCTGGTCTGATGAGACCAAGATTGAACTTTTTGGCGTTAATTCTAAGTGGTATGTGTGGAGAAAACCAGGCACTGCTCATCACCTGCCCAATACCATCCCAACAGTGAAACATGGTGGTGGCAGCATCATGCTATGGGGGTGTTTTTCAGCTGCAGGGACAGGACGACTGGTTGCAATTGAAGGAAAGATGAATGCGGTCAAGTACAGTGATATCCTGGAAGAAAACCTCTTCCAGAGTGCTCTGGACCTCAGACTGGGCCGAAGGTTCACCTTCCAACAAGACAATGACCCTAAGCACACAGCTAAAATAACAAAGGAACAACTCTGTGACCATTCTTGACTGGCCCAGCCAGAGCCCTGACCTAAACCCAATTGAGCATCTCTGGAGAGATCTGAAAATGGCTGTCCACCAACGTTCACCATCCAACCTGACAGAACTGGAGAGGATCTGCAAGGAAGAATGGCAGAGGATCCCCAAATCCAGGTGTGAAAAACTTGTTGCATCATTCCCAAGAAGACTCATGGCTGTACTAGCTCAAAAGGGTGCTTCTACTCAATACTGAGCAAAGGGTCTGAATACTTATGACCGTGTGATATTTCAGTTTTTCTTTTTTAATAAATTTGCAAAAATTTCTACATTTCTGTTTTTTTCTGTCAAGATAGGGTGCCGAGTGTACATTAATGAGAAATAAAATGAACTTTTTTGATTTTAGCAAATGGCTGCAATGAAACAAAGAGTGAAAAATTTAAAGGGGTCTGAATACTTTCCATACCCACTGTAACTGATAAGAATTTCAAGTAGTAAAGACATTTTTCTCAGTAACCATTTGCACCGTAACCGTCTAGCTGTCATAACAAACACGATCGGAGCTGGTTATGTGATTTGCCGTTTGCTTCAATCTGAATTTCTGTGGACAGACTGCATAGTAATGCGAAGATTGATTTCAAACTCGTACAGTTTTATGATGTATTATTTACTGTGGCTGTATTTATTCGTGTTGTTTTTTCTTATATTAAACGCCTCTCACCATAGCAACTTGAGAAAATACACCAACAGTAACAAAGAGAAATAGCTCAGCTCAGAAAAAGGAACATTATTGTCACTAAAATATACTACCGCAAAATAGCAGCGTAACAATGCTGAGAAAACACATGAAATGGTTACACATATTCTGTATTAAACGACAGCCCTGTCATCAAACATGATGCCACGTTATTCAGAATAAGTCTGTGTTTTCTCAGATGATATACTGAAGCCATCTGTGTTTCCAGAACAACAGATCTTACAGTACACAACAGTTTTTCTGCGATGGACCATTTATAGCGGCGGAGTGATGAAAAAGCTTTACAGGCTCATTCATGTTTAAAGGATCTGGTGCTATTGCTGAAAAATTGTCTTTTCAGCTTGGCTTTTGCTTGATTTATGTTTTATAATAGAGTACCTGAAAATGGCTCATAAGAAATATAGAGGAGGTTCAAGTAAATGTTGTGGGAAAACATAAGCAGCTTTGAAAAGGAGCGCATGGTCCCTCTTCAGTTTGTCTCCAAGGTCAATGAAATCTCACATATATAAGCTGACAAATGTGGCTTTCTGCAGCAAGATGCTGGGCGGGGAGACGTAACATTTTTCCACTTGCTGTGCTGCAATATTATTCATTACATCTCTGCTTGATCAGGTTCTGTCACTCAATTATATTACATTGTGAGAGAAAAGTACACAGAGACAAGGTCAACACAACACCTTCATGATAGAGCTCATGTATTACTGAATATTGACTATAAAGCTGCACACGTGTGTGTATTAAAATAGCACAGACACACTGCAATGTTTGTGCAGAAGGATATTAAAATGCAAAGCGTGTGTTTTGATATTACCACTAAAACTCTGCTATTAGTGTGTTGTGTCATTAAAAGTATAACCAGCAATATTCAAAGAGTGTTGTATCAAATGAAAGCCAAGGTAATCAATTTAAATTTTTGGAGCAGGCCCTCCTCAATACTCCGGGCTTTGTATGAACCAGTTAATTCAATCTGGCAATCTATTAGCCCTGAGATGTTGTTATTGGAAAAACACTTTAGAGGCCTGTCTGCAGATGGTCACGAGGCCATGAATCAAAACATTTTTGTTGTGTGCAGAGGGGTGCGTAATAGCCCTTTTTAAAAAACCAGTCCGCCAAACAGCCAACCCAGAAGCTGGGAGAAAGAAATGCCACATGTTGATGAATGGCTGTCTTTGTGCCCTGCTCCCTGTACAAGTTTACCTCTTACTATATAATAAATCATGATAAATTGGGACTGTGTTGGTAGTATAGGCTAATTATTCCTCTCTTTCATTCCCCTCCCTGTTGTGTCTCTGTATTAAGTTTCATGCCCTGAAGGTTCACTGTTCGAATGCGCAGCTGTGTACACCTGTTCGTCCCCTTATAGGCCGTTTCATATTTTACCATCCTTTCTGCCAATCACCGCCCCAATCTGGTCACACAGAGTGGGAGATTTTATGACTGACACCCAGTGTGACATCCCGTATTACAGAGACTGATTGGAATAATAGCACCGCAAAGGTCTGGCAGGCTGCTCGCAGGCTCGGCTCGCTGCTACAGTCATCTGAACACAAGCTAGAGCAGCCACATCCAGGGTTTTATACGTATAGACAACTGAAATCTGAACCTTAAAGGCCTCTAGTGCACATTTCTCAGCAGTAGAGTGTTGTGCTACTCATCATCTCCAGTGACTCTGTTGTTTCAGTTTGATGATTAGAAGCAGGGTTTCCATTATGGTTGTATTGTTCCGAAACGCAGCTACAACAGACTGTATTATCTGCAGCACATGACTAATTGTGAGTTCTCTGAGGAGCATCGAGCTTCTGTCAGACTTATAGGAGCTAATTCTAGAAATAAAATGCTACTGTCTGATGAGGAAGACTAACACAGTTCTGATAGGAAAGTTATCTCAGGTTAGCAAGACCAGGCTTGTGACTAAATGAACGGGCCGAGAGCCATAACTGCAGTTTCAGTCATCAACGGCACATTAAAAATAAATATAGACTCACCAGAGGAATCTGCCTAAATTGCTATAAAGGTTGGCGACGCTGCCTCAAGATGATGTGTAAAAATTTTGAACAACATGATTGGTTGGATGTTCGGCTACTACAATTTTTTAATATTACAGAATTTTCCCTTTGAACCCCAAAGCACAGTGGCATGTTTAAAGGGAATGTTTTCTTTTTTATATGCCAAAATTACATAATTTATCAGAGCCAGACACTGTACAAACATGAAAGAATCATCAGATTTTCAACTTCCTGACAGTCCTTGAACTTGTCGTTCAAATCTGTCAAAAGCAAACCACACACTCCAACTAGATTCTGTAAAAAACAAAAAAAGGATCAGTGACTCAGCTGAGACCAGCAGTTACATGACAGAAATTCAGGGATTATTCAACTGAACTGGGCTGAACTACTGCAGTCTGTGTTTACACAACACAACAGAGATGGGACAAGCATTGAAACAAATTAAAAATGTATGTTGCAAGATATCTATAGTATATGGAGACCTCATTTTTTATTTCTAGCATTGGTACCAGCTATGAGCACATGGGAAAATGTTTTACATGATGGTTTCAGGTTTTCAAGTTTTGTAGAATAAATAAATAATCAAAGAAATGTAACTTTTTTATTATTCATGGCGTTATGTGTCATACTGCACAAAACATTTCTGAGATCTCTCTACTTCAAGCCAGTGTTTTGCTGTTTCCATAGCAAAAGGCTTTACTTTGTATGCAGTGAAAATGAGCCCACAGTGAGTAAAATGTGACAAAAACTGCTAAGACGTTGCTTGGGTTTTTTCCCTTACAACATCTCTGGCTGTGCTTAGAGCGCTGTGGCTTAGAGTTACATATCATCATGCTAATACGCTCATTGTGACATGCTAACATGTTGATATTTATCGTTTTTGTTTCTGATGATCATCATGTTCAGCATTTTATCCCCAAAGTTATTAAAATGTATCAATGGCTATCAAATCTGATTTTATGCCAAGTCCATTCCAACAGTTCTTCAGCTATTTTACTCAAAACCACAAACATCAACTTCAGATAAAAAGTCAGAGCATCGCCGGAATCAAGCGGATCCATCCTCTAAAGTCCACGAGAGATACAGCATTTCACAGCAATCCATGAAAAAGTTAAATTGCTTCAGTGTGGAAGCAAGAGTTGAAGCAATAACCAGTCAAATGTCTGCCTCAAAGGCAGACAAACACTAGAGACATGCTGCTAACATGGTATCCTAAAACTATATGGGCCACGCACCTCAATTTTTAAACGCTAAGATGGTTTATGAATTGGATCTGATGAACAATATTAACGTAACGTGGTGTTTTGTCATAGCAGTCTTAATAATTGTCTCAAGTGGTGCAGGTACTTTTACAATCCGCTGTACTACAAAAAAAAGCTTGAAACGTTTACTCCATTTTACTCTGATTCTATTTAAAACCACCAACCTGAATAGCAGCTTCTCTCCAGATCCTTATTTTACCACTCTACCTATTTGAAGGCAAACATTGCTGCAGAAACTGTTGCTCAGTGCAGCGGCAGCAGAGCAGAAAGCATATAATTACTCCGGGTCTCATTAAGATTGTTAAGATTAGACTGTTGCACACAATCCAACCTGAACATAATCAGGTTCAACATCTCCCCGTCTGTCTCCTTTTCAGCCTTTTTACTGCGTGTCCTTCCATTTTAAGACTGATACATGTGGCCACCTGGTTCAGAGGCAAACAGCTCCCTTCATATTTCTTTATCTCGCCCCCAAAGTGATGCACAATCATCATTACCACAGAGGTTAGCGATTTATCATTGGGTCTGGTAAAAATAGGTGACAGAACTGAGGCCATCTCTTTCTAATTTCTTCAAGCCACGACTTGTCAGTACATGAATCATCGCTGTTCGCAGACATATGAACTTACTCTGTTTTGCTTACGCACTCAGCAGCCTCGGTTCATTCCAAAAGTAATTAATGATTCTCATTCACGTTTATTAAAATGCACTTTATACTGCATCAGTCAGGGACAAACTTTGTACTTAATCTGCTGCTGTGTAGGAGACCAGCTTAGAAATGTTTGTTCTGAAGAGCCACTGGAGGTTGTGTTTAACAGACTGGCAGCTAAAAGAACTGTCACATAAACATTGCCTCAGTTATGTCTCATAAATATTCTTCCTCCAGCCTGGCAAGTGAGAATTCACAGTGACAATGTGGGACTCGGTGTCGAACATGTGTACATGCACATACGCCTCGCTTGTGTTTACATTTTTTGTTTTTCGCCGCGTTATTAATCCTAGAGCAAACAGATATCACTCGGCCTGCCACTGTTACACTGTCTTCACTCTACCTGACCCGTCCTCCCCTCCTCTGGTATTTCAATATATTGACGTCTCTGTGTATTTCTTGCGTCTGAGTAAACTGTTGTTAGAGGGAACAACTGTTTGCTTCTCTAAATCCTGTGAGATCCAACAGTAATTTCACAAGAGGAGGAGAAGTCTGATACTGTGAGAAAATGCGCTCAGGATAAGAGTTTCGCTGAGAGACTCTAGGGAAAGGGGTTCAGTACAAAATAAACTGAGAAGTAACAACATTTTGTAAGACAGACTCAGACTGATAATCTGAATTCTCAAACGGAGACCAAACAAACAGAAGAAATGAAGTCTCGGCGCAAGATAAGACATATTTATCAGAGTCCACAGGCTGAAAGTTTCAGTGGTAATTTGTGCAGCAGATTACTTTCAAAGTATGTATGTTCCTTATTGTTAACGGTGTGTCTTTTAGCCCTTTTGTATATAGTATATCCTGCAGGTAAATGCACTCTGTTGTTAAATGGAATCCTAATCATGTCATTATGGTTACATCTGTGTGCTCAGCCTGCGTTCTGCTGCTCTCCTGCTTTGAAGATACATATAGGAGTTTTTATTGCATTACGGTCATTCCCCTGTGAAGTGCATCATCTGATCTTCCCCGAGTGAAAGAAAGCCAATGAGAAAAAAAAGTCGAGCGAGAGCTTCAAAAGCCAGGAAACATGATCTACATATTAACGTGTACTATAGGTGCTCAGCCGAACGCCATTACAGCGTCCATCCTGCAGAATGACTGCTCAGAAAAAAGGAGCGAAAGACAGCTGTGACAGGCAGACAGCGAGGCAGTGCAACACCGAACAAATCAGGGAAGAAAGAAGAAAAAAAAAAGCATCCCAGGGGAGAGGGTTATCATGCCACAGTGTTCCCTTTGTGCCACCATATCACGCTGTCATGTAGAATGCTGCCAACCCCACAGCTCTTTTCAGCCACAGAACAAGACAGTTTGTAAAGCTTTTTTTTTTTTCTATTTTGGTTAGAGTTTAAAAGGGCATTTGTCTGCTCTTGTGAAATGTCAACCTGTGCACCAGGATCATGTACTGAATGTTGAAAATGTTGTGATCTATGTTACAAGAGCTGTAATTTAGTTATATGTAGGGATGAGGGTTATGATTTGATTAGAAACGTTGATTCGCTCAGGGACAGAAATGATTCAGTTCACAGTAATAAAGTCAGTGAAATGTGCCGTTATTGATGGGGGTTTTTCACTTGTGGCTACACAGTAAGACAAAACCAGCAGTGGGATGTAACTAAATTTTCACCCACATACTGTACTTCTGTGAAAAGTTTTAAGTTTTTCCATTTTGTTCCACTCGATACTACAAATGATCAACTGTAGTTACTAATTCAGAAGAATATGAATTGTTTCGAGGAACTATAATAATCTAGGGTTGTAGTATTACACACAATGCTTTTTAAAAACTTTTAATACTTACTAGTCATCTTTACTTAAGTATTTTACAGTGCAGAATAGATATTTTTACTTAAATGAAGCATGTTAATAGTTTAAATTACAATAATAAGTGTATTTCTAAGGCTCTGATAAATTCAGTAGTACGATATCACTCTGTTGCACCTGTTTTCCCATTTTTTAAAAGAAAAAAGTGCTTCATTATTACCAGATCATAGCCATTAAATATTCCTTATTGTTTATAATTTACACAAGATCAAAATTAAACTGAAAATGTGAAAATCATAATATTATTACAGAGGACATCTGGCTCATCAAACGTGTAACACAAAATCCTCATAATGTGTGTTTTCACTGAATAACGGAATTTTATCAATAAATAAATAATACAAATGTGTTTGACAGCGAATCGCTTTGTGTTAGATAATGGATAATACGCAATTTGTAAGGTGTTGATTTTGTCTGAGTTCTTTCCTTCCCCGCTTCAGCTAGACTTACACCACAGACACAAATTCATTTTAGAAATTGATTTATGCAGATTTTGTGCTAATTTATTATATGAATATGTGACAGTCAAGCAGCTTTTCCTCATTTGTTTGACTTGTTGCTGTTGTCGCTTGAAGCAAAGTCTGCACTGCTGGGTTTATTCATATTTGAATTGCCACTGCTGAGTTCATTGGATTTGAAAAAAAAGAAAAAAAAACAATCTCATGATTTATTAAAAAAAATATTCATTTTTTTCGGTGGGCTGTATTTATTTTTTATACTGATGTACTATTTCTCCCTCTCTTTCTTTTTCAGATGTAAATGGAGAAGCAGCAGTGTCACCAAGAGGAACTGGACATCCATACAGTTATAAAGAGCTTTGCATTAAAACGCAAACAGCATCTCTTCTCTCTAAAGTAATCCATTACTGACAATTAATGTCAAACTGCACGCTGGAGCAGCTTAATGCTGCCTCACTGGGTGAAACATCACTAATGGAAAGAAAGCCTTATAAGATTGCACTCATCAAAACACACTTAAATGCAGCATAATGCCTTCAAAAGTGTCATGTTTATACCTGTTGACAGTGGTCTGCTGGGCGAGCGCTCTGTGGTACTTGAGCATTTCTCGTCCGACGTCCACGTATGTCGGCCACATGTCTGTGCCTATACGGAAGACTGTGAAACCTCAGAAAAACATCACCTTCACCAACATCCGCACCCGCCCCCTCAACCCACACGCCTTTGAGTTTGTGATCAACGAGCCGAAGAAGTGCGAAAGCGTCACGCCCTTCCTGGTCATCCTCATCAGCAGCAACCACAAGGAGTTCGACGCGCGTCAGGCCATCCGGGAGACCTGGGGGGACGAGAGCACCTTCGGCGACATCCGCATCCTCACGATCTTTCTGCTGGGCAGGAACACGGACGCAGTGCTGAACCAGATGGTGGAGCAGGAGAGTCAGATCTTCCATGACATTGTAGTGGAGAACTTTATCGATTCCTATCACAATCTCACCCTCAAGACCATGATGGGCATGCGCTGGGTGGCCACCTTCTGCCCCAAAGCGCAGTACGTCATGAAGACAGACAGCGACATCTTCGTCAACATGGACAATCTGATCTACAAGCTCCTGAAGCCCACCACCAAGCCGAGGAGGAGATATTTCACCGGCTACGTGATCAACGGCGGTCCCATCAGGGACATGCGCAGCAAGTGGTACATGCCCAGAGACCTGTATCCTGACAGTAAATACCCACCTTTCTGCTCAGGCACCGGCTACGTGTTCTCAGCGGATGTAGCTGAGCTCATCTACAAGACTTCACTACACACAAGACTGTTGCACCTGGAGGATGTGTATGTGGGACTGTGTTTGCGTAAGCTGGGTATACACCCTTATCAGAACAGTGGTTTTAATCACTGGAAAATGGCCTACAGTCTGTGCAGATACAGGAGGGTTATCACTGTCCACCAGATCTCCCCTGAGGAGATGCACCGCATTTGGAATGACATGTCCAGCAAGAAGCACTTGAGATGTTAGAGGGACATGAAGACCACCGAACAACAACTTAATTCTTTTTCTTTTTTAGCCTTTTTCTCCATTGCAGACGTTATCACACACCGAATAATGTAAAAAAAAAAAAGAAACTGTGAGGGCTGCTGCAAGTCTCTATCTCATGACAGATGCTCTCATTAATATCCATCTATTTCTACTGATTACTCCTCATGATTGTTAATGAGTGCATGAGGCTTGTGAAGCGTGTATTCTCATGCACAGGTAAAATGCGGTGTTGTTACTGAAAGTAATTTTGTTCTTATATTCCAGGCCCACTTTACGTAGGCTCTTCTTTATAAGCATTAAATCAGTCGTCGGTAGAGACAGCCTGTCGTTCAGATGAGTTTAGTTCAAGCCCTCACACTCACAACCTTTCGTTCTGCTAAAGTGTCCTTGAGCAAGACACTAAATCTCTACCAACTCCATGGCTGCTGACTCAGCAGGCGTGCCAGCCAAAAGAGAAGAATGTGTACAAATCCATAGAGTATTAAATTACTATACTACATCCGTATATTATACATTTTTAATAATATTATTTAGAAATGAAAAGTTCCTGAACAATGAGAATGCAAATGTAACTGCAATCACAAAACAAACCAGGTCGTTTGTTGACATAAAATCTGCATCTGCGCTCATGCTGCCCTCTGCTTTCTCTGTCTTTTTAACAAACGACTGAAAAAAAAGCTGCAGAATATTATCAGTGTCTCCTAACTGCACCCAAGTTGCAAAGATAATTTGGTGCCATATGAATTGGTAATTTTCCAAAACAGAATTACACAGACTAGATGGTAGGGTTAGTTATGACAAAACCACACAGTGAAATTCACCGGTTGCTCTTTTATTACGAATTTGCTTGCTGGCTTTGCTTACAGATTGTCATCATTTCACGGCCTCTACTCTCGGAAAGAGTCGTGTGTATATTTTGGTTTTTAGATGCATTTTCTTGTTTTCCCACTTTGACATTTTCATACTTGAGGTAATTATGTGTCTCAGCTACCAGCTTCTCATTACTGCAGCTGCTGCTCTTGGTTATGTATGTTGTACATCAGCAGCTATTTCAGCTCATCAACTCCTCCACACATCAAGAGAAACACAGTATCATGTTGTGCAAGTATCAGTTTAATTGTAGCTACGGCCGTTACAGACTGGATGTATTATCATACGTATCTGGCATATCAGTGAACATGGAAGCACTGCTACTGACTTCATGGAAAATGTTTATGTTTCTCGGAAGATGTGGCTTTTGTGGCCAAATTTCCTTTTCTTTTTTTTTTCAGAATTTTTGTAGTATTATAAGCTAATGTGACATTTACTGTGAAAGCATCTATCCCACATGGGGTTGTTGTTATATATTGTGTTTTTTATATTAAAAAACAAATACTTGAATAATTAAAGCTCTAATACTGCGTTTGTTTGTTGCTTTCTTCCAGTTTTAACAGTCATGGAGTTGCAGAAGGCTGTAGATTTATTAAGGTGTTGCCATAAAGGTTCATTTGCAATTATTTAGCTATGTAATGTAAATACGTGTGCCATTTACTTAGCAAAAACTGATTTGGCTACAAATATGAAGTTAAATGGTAAACAGTAAAAGATGTGTATTAATAGAGAAGAGTCAAGCCAGAAAACTATTCATTTTCTCTGTATGCAGTAAGAATTAAAGTTTGTTAAAATCCTTCTCCAGACATTGATTTAACTGACGGTTGTTAAGGGCCGGACCAGTACACTTACAGTTCTGCTCAATATATATCTCAATAAAAACAGTAAATGAAACATTACAATGATACAATGAAAATGTGGAACACAGAACACAACTATTTAATGAAACATTTTGTTTTTTCATTTAAACTATGATTGCTGCCTATTGAGTTGTAGATATTTTTGATGGTGTGACTTCCTTCAGCGTGGGCATGTAGGTGAGAATGTTGCCCTCCAACTGGCTTGAGAGAAACTTCAGCTTTCTCATAAAAGCAGTCACCAGGCTGTACATTTCATGTGCAAAGAGGCCCTTGCCTTGCAGCTTGGTATTTAGTTCATTCATTAGTGCAGTCACATCAACAGCAAAAGCAAGGTCTGATATCCAGTCTGCATCTGAGAGCTCGGTGATGTCCCTGCCTTTCTTCTCACAAAACTCTTGAATCTCTGCTCTCAGATCCCAAACTCGTTTAAGCACCTTGTCCAGGCTGATCCATCTGACAGCTGTCTGGTAACCAAGGTCACCATGTTCACTCTCATCTCCTCAAAAAACACAACAAACCGTCTGTGGTTTAGTGTTCTTGCCCTGATGAAGTTAACTACTTTAGTTACATCAGTCACGTGGTTCATTTTTAGCACTGACTGACACAGAACTTCCTGATGTATAATACAATGCAAAAATATCAGTTTCTGTTCTGGGTTTATTACAGTCACTTTATCTTGCATCCGTTTCAAAAGTCCAACATTTTTCCCTGTCAAATTTGGACAGCAATCAGTTGTAACACCAACCAAATTCTCCCATTTCATTCCCAGCTTGTTCATGCCTTTATTTACCTCAGTGAACAAATCACTCACCGTCGTGGTTCCCTTCATTGGCTGCACAGCTGCCAGCTCCTCCGTCATCTCAAAGGTTTTTGTTAGTCCACGTACGAAGATGAGTAACTGGGCTGTGTCATGGACATCACAGCTCTCGTCCAGAGCCCAGGAGAAAACGTCAAAATTGTCCACTTTGTTGTGCAGCTGAAGCTCCAGATTTTCGGCGATGCTCTCCACCCGCCTCGTTACGGTTCGCCTCCAAAGGGCCACATTAACGAACGCTCCTTTCTTCTCCGGGCATATAAACGCTGTAGCGTCCACCAGACATTCTTTTACCAATTCTCCATTGGATAATGGCTTACTGACATCCCTTTATGTGTGAGCTTTGGTTAAAAAAAAAAAATCCTTGCTGCTTTAGCAGTTTAGCTAGCAAACCTTCAGATATCCTCCCCGCTCTGCATCAGTCAAATGTTTGTACTTCACCGCATGTTTGGTCTCGTAATGTCGATTCGGATTATAATCCTTGAGCACTCTGAGTTCACTGAAGAAATACTTGGAAGTCCACGTCTTGTTAAAAACTCTGCATTCGGAATCAATCTCTTTTTTGCCGTTAGCTGACCAACAAACCAATCAGCGCATAAACCTTATGCTAAGTATGGAAAAGCATGGGCGAAAAAAACGTAAGGTCGCGCATGACATTATGGCCTAAAGTCACGCGCGAAAAAACGGTAACTTAGCATATCTTTCAAAATAAAAGCAGTGCAGGCGTATTGCTTGCATGTATTGTGATGATATATATTTGCACAGACTTTTAATATTTTCCAATGACCTCATACGGGCCAGTCAGGGTCATCCGGTGGGCCAGATGTGGCCCGCGGATGCCCAGGTCTGATTTAGAAGGTTTTCCATGCAAATAAGGGGTTTAGATGCAGCTCTTCTGCAGCTCAAGCACACCAGCTCACTAACAACTCCCCTCAAACACCATTAAAATACTTTAGGCTACACAATAGTACGTTGTAATATTGTAGTACTTTCGCCAAATATGTTCCAACCTGAATCCCATTCTGAAAAAGAAGAATGATACAGAAAGGCCACCCACAAGTCCACAGGATTGGATCTTTAGCTTTTTTGCATATGAAAGCCTGGACATTTAAATTTGTACTTTTGTCATCGGTTTACTGCATTTTCCCGGTGAAAATGCTCAGTCATGGGTTTGACATTTAAAAAAACAAAAACAAAAACACTATAACAACAATGTTAAAGACCCCACTCAATGGGGTCTTTAACATTAGCTACCATAAGCTCCTAGTCTATCTGGATCACATGTGGCTGTAGCAACAAATGCTTGGAGTGTATGAAATTGTGCATGCTTTTCTTGATTTTGAATTAAAATTTTTAATTAAAAGATAAAAAAATTGTGTAATTTGAATCCTTGCTGGAGACATAATGATTGCATTTCTAAATTTGTAGTAAAACATAAAAACATTCTCTTTATTATCAAGTATTAAATCAAGTTTAAGTGTAGGTGGTGCCTGAGGTAATTATTACAAACTAATCTAGTTATATATAAATATATATTAAGACACTGGAAGCTTTTTAAATAATAGCAATTCTTTATTTGTTGCTCCTCATCGGAAATTTGACATCAGCTGATTACAGAGAGGGGGTAATAGGGGTAATATGCTGAAATGGTACACATACTGTACATAGAAAACACAATAAATTACTTCATAAAATAAAGAATTTAGTAGAAGTTAATATTTTAACACCTCAATACCTTAAAAATAATTTAGAGCTACTGGACTTGTTTGGACAAACAAATGGCTCGTCGCCCTTTCAGTAGTTGCCGTTTTGGTTTCATCCTCAGACGCATTGTCATACAGTACATTTTAGTAACTGCCATATTTTTGGGAACAGAAAGTTTCGTAGTGCAGGAGGACAGAGTAAGAAAATTAAACTGTTGTGGTTTTGTTGATTAGCCTGGCATCTGAAAACGCATCAACCAGAACAGATTACACCACTGCAGGTTCTGTTATGTTTTATTTGTCTGATGACAAAAGCACTCAAATTAACTTGTCTCCGGGGGCTAAGCATCTGCTTGTCGGGCGCACACACTCAGCCCAAAAGTGCATTTCAGTTTGCCTCATTAAGTCAAGATACTTCACTTGAATTGTGTCATTGCTGGACTAATACATCGGTGAAATGGTAATCAGCAGGCTCTGGTCTTTGTGTGGTCTCACTCGTTGACTACTTTCTTAGGCACAGAAAAATGAACAAGGCACCTCTAGCATTTTGAAGCGTTAACACTGTCGAGAGCAGCAAATTATACACAGTAGCATCCAGGTCTCTTTTCTTTTTTTACTGCGCACTGAAGCAAATGGGTCCCTTCTTGGTAATATGAAACAAGCCTTGACACAGAAATACAATTCATTCTATTCTTAGACATTCATTATGTTCTTATGAAAATGTGCTTTTCCCCATAAATGGACTAAATCTTACATTCTGACACAGACCTCAGGGAAACTTCACAAATGAGTGGGTTTGTGAGATGTGAGTCAAAGCAAATTTGTTTTCACTGTGGCAACAAAACAGCGTGAGAGGGGGGGAAAAAAAACCTTCTCATTTCAATAAATAATGAGAGCTTTGCTGAACACAGAGGTAATGTGATGTAAAACAAAAATGAGTAAATAAATAAAACATTCAAAGCTACATCTTAATCACCTTCTTTCACCACCTGAGTACATCTTTAGGTTTCCTGGGCTGTATCCTGATCCTGGTCTGTGCGCTGGGCGGTGGAATGTTGTTAAGGTTAAAGGTCGGGGGGACAGTGAGGAGGGATTTTGCGCTAAGGAGGTGCAGGAAGGGGCGGTGGCGGAGCTTGGGCCTCAGGGAAGGTGAAAAGAAGTGAGGAAGGAGGAGCGAGGAGTGAGTTTTCAGGGAGGGTTCTGTTGGGGGGAACATATTGCAGGAAGTGGTGGTTGTGTTCCTCAGTCTGTCTGCCCTGAACTGTCTCCCCTGTCTCACCTGCTTCAGGCATGAAGAGAGAGCATCAGCTAACACTCAGCTGCGCAAAGCCGATCAACTTCACCTCATCGGGAATCTCCGTGTCATCACAGCCGGAAGCCTGCACAAGGAGGAAGACAGCGAGAGGATCACTCACATCTCCATCAGCACAACCAGGCAGCCGAAAAATCAGAAAGTTTCATATTTCGATAAATCAGATTTCAAAAGATGAAAGGAGCAACAAAAAATGGGACAATTCTCTGCTGTTCTCAACCAGAACTTCAGTTTATTTCAATTACATAATAAAATTGTGATTCAGTTTCAGCTGGGCTACTGTGCACTGAGGTTAAAAATACATTAAATTTGAAGATGATCATTTTTCTCTCCTCATTTTTATCGCTAAGTTTAAACTTGTGGTTCTGGCTGACATCCAAAACTCATTTATTCTACTTTTCATATGCTTATTTTTAGTGACTTTTGAGCCATCTGAAGAGAGTTACGACGAGCTGCAAAGGCAACAGTGACATTGTCAGACTTGTTGCTAATTATAAATCAAGCAGTAATGGGGCAAAGTTGGTTTGGGTGTTTCTGGGCTTCCAAGACAAATCATAACAGTACATGCTAAAAGCAGGTTTTTACTACTGCATCTGAAAATGGCAGGAATTTCAAAACAGCTAAGTTTTGGGCTATAAAGCTAAAACTGTGAGCTAAAAGTGTGATGCGGAACTGCAGAGTAGTGTGATAAATCCCTGTTCCTTCACTACTTGCAAACCCTTTTTACATTGTGCCTCAGTTATTTGATCAGCTGATCATAATAATACTGATTACAGCTTGTGCACATGTTGATTACAATTGTATAAAGGCAGTGGATATGAAGAAGGGATTCGTGTAGCTTGGTCACATCTGGCCAGTACCTAATCTGTATTCAGTAAGGTGGTATTATTGCCAGAGCTACGGTGTAATATCAGATTAGAGCAGCTGCTGTTGCGATATGATCAAAGGATCAAATGAGAAAACAAAAGTTTAGATTACTTGCATCTTCACCTCTTCGCAGTTTGTACACAATAAAAACGCATATTGTATTTAACATATATGGGCTACACTATATGACTGAAAGGTATTAATAATTCTGTGATTTACTTCTCATCTGGTGCTGTTTTTCATGGTTTGGGCTACTTCTAGTTAAGGTAAACCACAAAGCTACAGCTTTCAATTATACTTTAATAGTGTGTTTCCAACTTTGAGGCAGCAGTTAAGGAAAGGTTACTTCCTGTTGTAACATGGCAGTGCCCTTGAGGTAATTAAGAAATGCTTTTCAGAATTTGATGTGAAAGAACTTGACTGAGTTGCTCTGACATTACCCTCATGCAACCCTTTAAAGATGAATCGCAACGCTGATTGCAACCCGAGCCTTATCACCTAAGCATCAACGGCTGACCTTAGTGATGCTCTTGCGGCTAAATTGGATCAAATCCCTGCAGTCCATCGATTTTAGAATAAGATGATTAACACAGACGAACTAGACGGCTCCCTTCGACAAAGCACGGTTTATTTAACTTCCAGCACCTCATCTCGCCTCAATTTTTAGGCTGGTTAGATGCTGTTCACTGAGGTAATATTACAAAGAGTGAGCATTTAGATTTGTCTGACTGAAAATGAGGGAGTGTTTTTTTTCCATTTGGCTATCCTCAGGAAAAGCTGGAGAATGAATGGGTGACCTAACACCTGCTGGCCACCACAATTCACGCCTTATCTGGGAGAGACACTCCAACACTCTGGGGGTCTGAGAGCTCTGCAGTTGTCTAATCAACATGGAGGCACTGCTATTAAAACAGGTCAGTTTTTGTGAGCTCAGAGTCTATGGTGATCTCTTGTTCAGTTCAGCCATAAAGCTGCTATAGTGCCACCCACATCATAAATTCTCAGCATAAAGTGTTATGAATTGTTCCCCTCATGAGGGTAATTATTCTCAGTCCCTGGGTTTTGTGACGCTGCCCTCGTAACTCTTCGTTTAGAAAGGCAGAGTTGAACTGCAGTGAGGACTTCACATTGCCTGCAGTAGAGCAGAGTTAACATATGGAAATAAAGCATGCCCATATATCTGCATTGCATGTCCCACTCTGCCTTCACTCTGACTCTCCAGAGATTCGTCCACCTGCAGCACTTCTAGCTGCTGATAAGGCAAACAGCAGAAAGGTCGCTCTGTAAAATACTGTGACCTTAAGCGCAGATGTTGTTTACCAACAACTACATAAAGGTCAGTAAAATATAATTTACATATTTTTGTCAATGCCAGAGGGATTGACATTATTTCTTTCCTTATCATGTTCTAATAGGTCATGCAGCATAAAGGTGACTTCCTAATAGCACATATGCAACATCCAGAGTGTCTTTTTCTGTCCTTTCCTCTCCTGATTGCAGACGATGGAACAAAGTGTGTCTGTACTCGAAATGAGTGATCCAAAGGTAAACTGTGGTGACCGTAAATAAGTAAACCAGCAGTTTCGATTATGATTTAACACGACACAACACTGAGAGAAGCCAACAGAAAGAAAACATTGCTGGTGTTGGTTGAAAATTGTGTTTGACCCACAGGTTTTTGTTCATGCTGGAGATGAAGACTGTCAGACTTCTTCTGTCTCCATGGAAAAAATGCTCTGCAGGCAGTACTCTTCTAATGCAGAGTTATTTAGGTCATGTGTTCAGTGTCCAGATTTGTTACACAAGCACAACAATGTAACACAACATTTTTTACATTGAATTGGGTCGGATAAAGTGATTTGAGTGAGGATCTGTCTTTAAAAAATGTAATTGGGGCATAACGTAATGTAGGTATTCATGGTAAAGGTTTCCAACATTCAGAGGCTAGTTTGATTGGACAAATATTATACCACATTTTGTACTTCATACAATACAATACAATGCAATAACTTTATTAATCCCCGAAGGGAAATTCAATATCATAGGTTTTCAAATTAAATTCAATCATAGGTTTAATTAGTAACTTCAGGGTCAATTAGAATATGTTTACATGTTTCTTTACTGTATATTGCTCCTCTAACCCTCTGTCTTAAATAATCTCTTCTCGAGGGAGCTGCTCAGTCTTTTATGAAGGGCTTCTCACAGTAGGTGCTAGCCACATGTTTTGCGACTTTATTACATTATGATGTAGTGTTCCAGGGAGGTAATGGTGCAGTGTTTCCTGTGTTTTCCTGACTTCATAGGTTTGCCTTTTACATACACAAAAGCATAAGGGAAAAAAACAAAAAGCCTAACATGTTCTATTAAATATGGAGATAGACAATAAAAAAATCCAACACGAACTATATTTTCGAATTTGAACCTACAATGTCTAATATTTAGCTTTAATGCTACAATGCGTTTATGTAGAACTGTTCAGTATCAGAGTATTTACATAATTTAAGCATACTGAGTTTGTTTTATGTCATCTAAATTAAATTTCATTTTGTGATTTTTTATTCTTTTAATACTTAAAAATACATATATTGCTTACTCATATTTACTTGTGTCTGTCATGTCAGCCCTCCAGTCTACTCCACTCCATCACTCCTACCCCTTCTCCTAAAATAATTCTTTGTGTCATCGACAGAAAAACCCTTAGCGACAGACGCTGGTTCGTGCTGCTGCTATTTGTGCTGTTTGTGGCCTTTCTACTAACTCTGGCTCTCACATTCCTCAGCAAACCTTTCATCAACAAGCTGTTCGTGGCTGGACACTGTCGGGCATGACAAACCCATGGCGCCTGCCGTCAGCCATCAATCATGTGGAAACTCACCAGCTTAAAGGTCAACACTTTGTAGGTAGTTGGGTCATCTACAATCTTTTGAAGGTTAGCAGCAACTGTAATGGAAAGGGCATATGAGAATAACAATGTTGAAATAATGTCAAAGACATTTTTACACTATGCAGAGAAAATTTTAGGACATGCCTTGCAACAGTAAAATAAGGTTCTGTGAATCTCTGACAATAGCTTATCTTGTAACATTGTAATGCTCACTAAGTGATGTTTTATAGTAAATGGTTTTATGTTTTCAAACATCAAAATATATGGGGAAAAAAAGAGTGTAACATTACCAATTACAACATCGTGCCCATTGACCAGACCAGCCGAGAACAGTTCCTGGGAAACGCCATCAGCAGTGTCTTGTGAAAGAATAACATGACAAATATTGGGCCCGCAACATTCCATTTAGCAGGTAATTGCGTTAGATACTGAATTAGATGCTGTCCAGAGCACACTGCCATTATCCATTACACACACAGCAACTCATACAGTGAGAAATGTTATCACGAAGGGAATAGCATATTCCAAATTAATTTAGGCTGAGCTCTTACCTCGCCCTGGAGTGAATTCAAACCGAATGTCATTCAGCTCCTTTCTGGAGTTCCTGAAAGAAGAGACAAGTGGGTGTGATTGCACAAGTAGCATCTGAAATGGCAGATTTAACTTTGTTGTCGAGACCTGACGGAGTTATAGATCATGGCTGAGTGCAGAGATGAAATTACTCCTGTGAGCTAAGAGAGGTGATGACAAGGTGTAGGGGGAAATTCCTCCTAAGTTTTGAGAGCAGACAGTTCAGGACTTTCTCCGCAGGACCAGCAGTTTCTTCAAAAATCACAAGAATACCAACCCACAACACAACCACATCCTCCACAGCAGTGTACTGAAACGCCAAGCAGCAAGATAAGGAACACCTCATCCTAAAGTCACAACCCGCTATGAGGTGAAAACATAACTTCTACAACTCAGACCCTGGCACACACATTCATCACTTTCCCACCTTCTAGTGCCACACAGTCCATCAGCAAGAACATTAACCCGTCAGGACTCTTTCTTATATGGACCTGCAACGCAAGAAGAAGCCTCTGCAGGGTCACAAATAAGCTGTCATGCTGTTATTCTGACCCACTGCTTCTCAGGTAACAGTTATTTCATCTGTCTACCAGGTTTCTCACACCATCTCTAAAATAGATCAGAAATTCTTCCATTCGTTCGTTTCGTAGCCATACAGCTTTGTGTTCTGTCTTCTTCCTCTTCAAGCTCCCACATTTTACTTTCATGTCGTTGTTAGCTTCTGTAATGCAACAGTAGTGCATCTCCATCATGTAAACAGCTCAGACCTACCCTCTCATACAATATTTAGATTATTGATGGGGCTTGCACACTAATAATGCTTCAATAACAACAAGTATCATACCTCTGATTGGCCAGCCGAAAGGGCTACTCCTCAATGTAATACAAATTCTCACAAGAATTAGCTTTGTGGACAATTGTAGCATGGATATCTGCAGCTATGAACAGCTAGTTTTACTGCACTGACAAACTACATCCTTCAGCCTCTGTGCAGCATCAGCTTGCATTCATTTGCATCACATGTATTAGAAATCTGTCTTCAAAATGTGTTTGTGGCAGGGGAGTAGCTGTTTTCTGGTCAAGGCAGGACCTGACAGTGCTGCCCCCAAAAACACTGTCAATCGAGGAAGATTAATTTGCTTTGTCATCTAGTTATATAAATCATCCGGCTAGCCCACAACCCTAATTTCAAATGAGATTAGAGCCATAAGTCAACACACACACCAAACCAAAGACATATCTGTAATGAGTTTGTTAGCAGCAAGCCTACATGAAACGGTGGGAATGAGGATTTACTATCATTCAGCCGTGAGTCGACCGGACTTGTTTTAATTTCAGACATTTTGCAGTTGAGAAGAAAAAAAAATTCTGGTGGAGCAGATGGATGTAAACAACGTCTCTTTTCCCAGCAGTGGAAGCAGAGTGCGTCCATTGCCAAGCCTGACGAGGCAACATGTATGTCGGATGATCATAACCCTGCCCAAATTAGGTGTGCCTCAAAATCTGCCTCCTCTGTAGAAAAACCCACAGAGACTGTTTGGAAAACATTCTGTCAGACTGCAGCACAAACGTTTGGGATTAGCCATGTATAGAAGACTGTGTTATCAGTGCCTTTCCGAATACCCGCTCAAGGATTTAATGATTCCACAGTTGAGCAACACAAAAATGGCTGTTTCAGCCACCAAAACCCTTTTTGAACACTGTGAGCTCAGTTGCGTACATGAGATGACTGTATTACTCTGCTGAACAACTGCAAATTTAGTACCCTTTTTTCTGGAAGAAAGCATGCATAATAACATGGACAGACTGCTTCCCCACTAATAAGAATAAAGTCTGTGATTTTAGTTAATGTCTTAAAAAAACATTTAAAACATAATGGAGACTGGAGACTTCAATGCAATTAATTAAAAATTATTCCAGTGTTTGTCAGTGCAGCCCAGCATTGTTGGCTGTCACTGGCATTGCTGATAGTGGAGCCAACTGGAATTTTTAGATAAGAAAATGCAAATATGATACACACTATGCGGCCAACCAACGGACATCCTGTGGTGTAGAGAGGAGATAGGTTTATTCTACATTTTATACACAGACAGGCTTTCTGATTTGTTTAGTTTTTTAAAGGACCTGCCACTTAGCATAAGGTTGCAGAGAATCCATGGTCAGAAATGAACAAAGACAAGTAACCGAAGCTCACACTTGAACCCAAAGAGCACATAACTGAAAAACAAGAGCAGTTCAGGGTCTTTTTGAAGTTAAATTTCAGATTTTTACCAGAAAAGAAAATACAAAATACTTGGGGGAAAGAAAATGTTCAAGGACTGAAACCAAACTTCACTGTGTAGCGCTACTATGGCCTCAACTTTAGGCTAGTTTGGTAGGGCAGCTGAACTTTCAAAATTATATTTTTCTGAAGAAAAACATATCACTAAAGTGTGAAGGGTCTGGTCTCCAATCTTAATTTACTGCTTCATGCATTTACTTTAGAAATTGAGTTAGATGTTAATTTCACTATAACTAGTACAAAAAAAGTAAATATGCCTTTAAAGAAACTCCCTATTTTCCCATATATAGCTCATTGTAATACTCTTGAGTCTGCATTACAGTTAATAGATTGATCATTTATTCAATAAAGCTGTCTGAAAAATTGTGAAAAAGCCTGTCGCAGTTTTGCAGGTCTAAGTGACATCATCATATTACTTGTTCTGTCTGGCCAACAGCCTAAAACTCCAAAATCAAAAATCTGCTCTGACTTTGAGAAGCCTATTTTATGCCTTCTCTCTTAAAAAAAAAACCCAACTGAATAGAAGTTTCAGGAGATACAGGCACATACACAAGATCATTGCTTCTCTGACATTCAAATTCAGAATTTGTCAACCTGCAGCTACCTTTATAAACAAGAGACTTTGGAAAACACAAAGAAATGTCACCTCTTGACATAAACTTCTCAGGGAAATCGGTTTGCGTGTGTCCTATTTTGGGTATTCAAGCTCCAATGACATTGCACCAAACTGACAAGCATTGTGTGCATTTCCCCTTTAAACTGCTGACATTGCTATTCTCAGGGGCTCTCAATGCTCGTGTAAAAAAAAAAAAAAAAAAAAAGATGGGTGAGTTCCAAGCAAAATGTTGAAAATAATCCAATCATGCTGCTGCTGCTCCCCCGTCCCTGCAACTGAAGGGATCATATTACCATAAACTCATGCTAATAAGCTGTAACTCACTTCTCAGTTGAGAAAGGAGACCAATTAGTTGTTTATTTTTGGTCTCTCCAATGCAGTTACTTTTAGGCATTCACTATTTTAAAGTCCTTAAACTTTTACAAGCTGCCATGGATTTTAACATTAAATCACTATCATGATTATTTTGTTGTTTTTTAGCCAGTTTATCTCTTTATTAGAATAATAATGCACTTGTGACAGGAGTCAATAAGTTCCAGTTTAGAAAAAAGAAAGAAAATAATCTTCTTGACATTGAGGAATAACAAGAAACTGCTTGATTGTTCACCGAAGCCGGTGCATTTGTTTGTGGTTCAGATTCACAAACTTGACTCACACTTGCTTTCACTGGTTTCAAGCTAAGAACTAAGAACCACTTTCATTAATAATGACCTTGAGTTGTTAGTCATATTACAAGAAGCAGTAAGTAAACCCTCACTGATAACTCCTGTTTAACAGCCAAAAAAGGCAATGAAGAACGCCACATATTTCAGCTTCACATTAATATTCCAAATAAAACCTTTATTTCATCATCCTACTTTAATACACTGCTTCTTATGCAGCCTCATACTATTTGGAAAAGCCATAAATATCTCTCATTCTGCCCCCACAACACAGGAGCACAGCCAAAGAAAATCCCAAAATATGAGCAGAGCCTCTCATCTTTTAAAACCCTGTGTTGATTCACTTTAAAACACGCCAGCCAAAATCTTCTCAAAAAGTCAAAGTTCTCTTAAAGCAGCATCTCGTCAGTCGGAATCAAACTGCTATGAATCTTTTTGTATTCCAAGATTCACATTTAAAAGACGATGATTCTAAGTCAGTTAATGTCTGCTGTTTGGATACCAATAAAATTGTTGATAGCATCAGAAAAAGTCTTTTCAACAGGCATCATAAAATTTGCTTCCAGTATAATATTCAAGTCAACATTTTTTCTTGTATGTTAAGGAATAAAAAAGCATAATACACATATCTTATCATCAACACATGAGCACACTGAAGAAGAAGGTACAGTAAAAGGTCTGTTGGGGCATAAAAGAGCTACAAGCCCTTATATTTCTGAACAGAAACATGTCAAGCTTTTGGACTTATATCTAAGAGGGTATCCGTCACACGTCTGCATCTCTAATACAGTAATTCTTGCTGACAAACCATAGAGGTGACCTGACAGCCTAATGCCATGATCACATTTAACATGGTGAAAGTGCTATCCTGTGGAAAATAATTTGCTGCCTCAACCTGTGTTGACACATTTTTACAAGCTTGCTCACTATTTTTACGTGTAATGAGAGCTGCAATAAAAGCGTCTAACCAGATATAATCTGAGTGCAAGCCAGAAAATCCACAGTTTGAACAAACATCATGAACAAACTGTGAAACTGCAGAACAGAAAAGGCCAAAACAATCAAAGCACAGTACATTTGTTTTCATCAGAGGCTTAGAATAATGACTTTTTACCAGTAAACAGTTAGTCACCACCTGTTGCATCCCGATCACTGTTTTGTTAGTAAGCACAGAATAAAATGGTTTTCTGTGCTATGCTCAACGCCTGGGGGGAGACCTTCAGATGTCTATTCAAGCAAGACCGTGCTCAGCAACCGGCTCATCAGGGAGCTGCAAGCAGACTTTGTGTCCAAAAATGCACAGTTGGGTGTCTGTTGCTGCTTCCTGTCTTGTTTTTGCATTCTCAATAAGAAAAGACAAAGAAATGTTAAAAAAAATATATGATGAAACAGCAAAAAAAAATTAATAAAAGCAAAATAAGCATCTACCTTAACTTCTCTTAATACCAACATGTTGGCACTGAATTTAGTTGTTTCATAACAGGAGGTATCAACATTGATCGTTCCGTAGCTGAATCATAGGCCTCCAATTTGTCATTTTCATAAACAGTAATGTCCTGCATAATGCAGCAAGAAGACTGTGGTGCTGCGAGTGCAAACAGTCTACGGGAGGAAAGCAGATTGTGGAGCCCAGCAAGAGAAGCAATGATGTGTAACACTCCTCCCTACAACTCGACCAGTAAGAAAGTGAGATGAAGGGATCTGTGGTAATACCAGAACCTTTCTGGAGCAGACAAAGATCATTAGGGGCTATTAGTAGCCTGGTTTGGACAAAGTAAAGGGATGACAAATCCAGAAATCTGCTCTGTATCGCTATAAGATTTAGAATTAGTTTTTGCACCTGCGTGTGTATGTGATGCAGAAAATGATCTTTAAAAAAATCACAAGTCTCACCTCAGCCGTAGTACCATGTTCACGGCACCTTGAATAAAGGCTGTGTCCTCATATGGTTCGACCTGCATGAGAGAATGTCTGGTGATGAAGCAGTGTACATTTTCCACTAAGACAACACCCAAGCATGTACTGCAGAGCATGAGGCTCCGGCAGCAGCAAGATGAACATAAAGTCAGAATAAACCTGAAGTGTGTGTAGCAGTGACTGCATGCTCAGGCAATGTGGCGCATTTTAACTGAAAAATGTCTTCCATCTAATGCAGCTGTAGGGAAAGTTGTAAGGGAAGAGAAAAGGAACAATACATAAAGGTGTATTGTGTGAGGGTCTATCACAGTTATCAATACCATATTACAAATGGGCTTTTTATGTGGCAGAGAATGGATATTATGGATAAGAAATGACTGCTGAGTAGCTGTCAAAGTTAATTCCTGACTGGGACACCAGGCTACACCTCAAACTGCTTTGGCTCATTTCCAAAATGACAATAGCCTTAGAAAATGGGTTACAATGGCAGTGAGTCTTCAGATGAGATACACCCAGCCACTGAGCCGGCACTGTCAGGCAGACAGCCATTTACTCTGAGTTATTACAGCTGAGAGCATCCCTCCAGGAGACCGGCATTCTCACATATACACACACACGTACACACACATAAATATACGCCCACCCACACACGTGCGCAAACAGACACACACATGTAAAGCACGCACGAGCTGAGATGTACACAAACACACACAGACAATCACTGTGGCATCAAGGTCATTGAATCATGACAAATTAGTGCTGCTGCTGAATCCCTCACCTGGGGATGCTGAATAGACAAGCCTTCAATAGGGACATTGTTGGCATTCTCCTCATTCTAGGAGGAACAAAATGAGAGGCATAATTGTGCAAATGCTATTACATCCTTGGTAAATATCAAATCAGAGCTCATCCTATAAAGACAACAGAGGAGAGTCAATTCAAAACAATCAATGAGGAGCAATTTGCCGGCTTTGTCAGACTGTTTAAAACAGTTTCTTGGCTGTTTTGATGAAACAGCATTAAAATGTGTGCAGTGAAATAAACATTTATAATTGACTTCAAGATTCTTACACAAACATCTGCTGAAGTAGGCCAGTTAATTGCATTTCCTGAAATGCCGCTCAGCCAAGTTATCAAACTGTACAGCAGCAGAGAGGATATGGCCTGTTTGTCTGTTACGACTTGCCTCCTCGCCGAATACAAATAGATATTTAGAATTTTAATGTCATATGGCATGTTAAAGTTGGTTTAAAAGATGAATAGCTAACTTACATCTCTGGCCTCATCTTTGACCCTTCGTGACTGGAGGGAAGAAAAATCAAACAAACACATTTACATGTTCATATTCAGACATACTGCAGTAATAATGTTTTCTATTTTCACTTTATCAAAGAACAAACCATCTGTAATGCACATACCTTATGCATTTTTCATACAGTATTTCATCCCTATATGTATATTTTCTTCATCATTTCATCTGTCTGTGAAATATTGAAATATATCTATGCAAAAATACAGTATAACTGCTGAAAAGTAACAAGACTGAGATCAATAAAAGGAAGCAGAAAACACATCTTTGTGGAAAAAAAACACTACCAGCAACAATCTATATCTAAAATCATTACTGTTGGTAAAGCATTATCTATTGCATCACACATTGAAGCTGTGCATCTTTATCAAATGGCTCTTTGATCATAGTTGTCAACTTCCTCCTGCCTCAGATCCTTACAGCTATCTTCCAGCTCATTACAGCAACCTCATGACAGGCTCTCTCAGAGATAAGCCATCTGCTATCCAAAAAACTAACCGATCGGGGAGGGAAGGAGTGCACAGTGTCTAAGACAGAAGGGAAGTTGCATAACGGTTTGATCTATGGGTTAGACATGGCATGCAACACCTTAATGACTCCAACTTTGAAATTCCATGCATAAGGTGTAGTTTTGATACACTGACATCTTAATCTAAATAAAGTATATTAATGGTGTGTTGTAAAAGTTTTTGCTTAGGAACATAAATAGTAAATGTGAAAAAATACACACTGCTGATGCGTGATTGTGGCGTCTCACCTACCCTGCCCTGATTCACTGCTGCCTTGCCCTCCTCACTGCCCTCGTCCAGTTCGTCATCACTCCACTCCCAGTCTCCATCCTCTGTCTTGTGCAAGTGGCCACTGGAGCCTGGGACTCTCCTCACCTGCAACACCACAACACGCAACCAGCATATTTGATGTAAGTGAAATTATTTGTAGGTTTTTCATTTGCAAATGTAGGGATGGGTGACAAATGAAAGGAAAACCCAACATTAAGTGTCTTAGTGAGGTTTTGGGCCACCATGTGCCTCCATTAACAGCTTCAAAGTTCCTTGACATCGATTCTCCGAAACTCTACTGAAAGCATCACCATTCTTCCAAGAGATAGTCCCTTATCTGGTGTTTTGATAATGGCAGTGGAAGGTCTGTCAAACACATGGGTCCATAAAATACCATAAAGGTGCTTAAGATTGGTGGTCATCCTGGAAGAGACTGCTCCCAGCAGGACAGAAATATTTTATCATAGGATAAAGTCGATTACTCAGACCAACTTTGTATTGACTTGTGACCATTCCTTCTTCGGGGACAAGTGGAGTCAAACCATGCCAGCAAAATAGCCCCAAAGCATAACAGAGCCACAAGATCCCTCTCACTGTAAGGTGCAATGGTTTCACTTTTTCCTTTAATTTGTCACCCAATTTTCTTGTATATGCATTGTGCTTTACCCATGATTCCATTAGGTTTTACAGGGCAGCTCAAAGTTTGCTGAGTACTGGACTCAATTGATTTACTTATCCTGGCTGCACATTTGTGACATAAAAAGATGAAAAATATTTGTACGAGGCTCCAGAGTGTGACCATTTTATTCAGAAACATTCTTGTTGGTTGCACCGGTGCACCTGACAGGTCTGTCTGTGTCCCTGGACAACCTGCCTAAGTAGATAATCAATGATCATTTATTAGAACATCTTATTTTCCCTCGTTGTGGAGACTAGAGGCTTCTCTGTGCACAGCCTAATAGCAGCCATGTTTTTACAAGTTGCTGAAACATTAGCAGATTGTAGCATCTTTCAGCAACCTGCATGTAAAGTGTTTTCAAGATATCTAATTTTAGTGTAAATAAACTCTCCCCCTCTTAACTGCATGAGTCTCTGCACGCACATCGGTCATGCTGTGCCACCCACCACTGCAAATAGATGCTTAACCTGTGGGAAATATGTGAGAAATGATGAAACACCCAACTTTACACATTGCATTAATTGCAAAGAGTGCAGCCAAAGCATAGCTGGGAGAGATTGCTGATGTTGATGTTCTGAATTGAAAAAAGTACAAAGTCTCAAAGAACCTGATCCTATGCCGTGATATGCAGAGTAGCTCCACCTCTCTGCATTACCAGGCAGCGGCACACCAGAGGTTATAATAAAATTCAGCATTGCTTATTGTGTAGCTAAAGAAGAGCTACCTTTTACTAACTTTAAGTCCCAGATCATTTTTATGAGAAAGAATGGGCTACATATACAAAACATTTATCTGCACCTTTATTCCTATTAAAAATCATTTGAGAATGTGTTTAAAAAATTATTAATGTGCGCGGAAACTGTCCAGAACACTTACAATGTATTATTCAGACGCAGCGAACATTTTTTATTGAACCTAAAGTATGTGTTGCTGCACCAAAATGAAAAAAGTTGGGCACACCAGTACAACCAATGTAAAAAAGCTAGTCTAGAGTCCACTTGTACAAATCCACATTAAAGTTATGTATTTGGTACAGAGATAACACTATAGCCTTAAGGATAAAGTGTTATCTTTTTATAGCAATTTACGCTAAGAACAAAAAAATGTACATATATTCATGACAAAAAATATGTAATACTTACATAAAAATGTCTTGTAACATGAAATCTTCCCCATTATAACCAGAAATGGAGCCGTACAGTGATTCACAAAACTGCTCAGTACTCCATTAGAAACCCATTAGCTGGTAGTTACTAATTCTATCAGTGCAGTAGAGCAGTGTGGGTACAGCACAATGAGAACAGGCGAAAGCTCCAAAATATCTAATCCAATATAACTTAAACATGGTTAAACAGCAGTAACATAACAGCAAACGTATTCATTTTAACAAAGCAGATACAAGAAGTATGGCAGAGTCGCTGGTAAAGCCTTTAAATTGTTGCAGCTCCACAGTCAGTAAAAGCGTGTAAGACAAGCAACACGTGACTAGTCTAGCAATGTGACATAGGATATGAGATAAGATATGAGAGCGCCACAGTGTTACAGAAAAGACGGCACACAAAAAAACTGTAAGCCACTAGCAGCAGGGTCATATAAATTCCCCAGCTCTAGACAAGGTCAAAGTTAAAGAAGCACTACCCTTCTGGTGGTGTTGGGTTTACTTTCCAAACCTGACATAGAACCAAGGCTCCCCCAGTTCTGCTCGGGGTCCTTGAGCAAAACAGACACAGATCAATACACTCAGCAGCCATACATGATCTCCCAATACACATTTACTGACCTAAAAGAAAAAAAAATAAACGCCTAACATGTAGTTAGCATTTTCATCCCATTATAAATGTTAGGAAATTTATCTCTGGGTATGAGAGAGAAACACTGTAAGATCAGAACGTGTTCATCGGGGTTTTCAGAGGCTCAAACTGTGGCACGTTCTGCTACAATGACCTGCTTTATTTATTTTTTTAATCAAGCTTCAGAAAGCATCCATGCAGAACTCAATCTGTATTCCATCATCATTTGTGCACCAGACCATACATTTAAACTCAATATCATTCCTTTTCTATTTTGCCACTTTCTATTATGCAACACATCAATGATTCAAGCCCACATTGTTGTAAGCCACTAATGTCTAATCTTTAAACAATAAAGCCTGCAATGATAGCGTTTGAATGCTCTATTGTGGGTGTCAGGGTGCCCTCTGCTGGATATTCAACTGACATGTACCTACATTTCTACTGCATGACCGAATGTGACATTATTTTTACATTTATATTTCAGATATAACAAAAGCTGCTTTGTCTGGTATGCAAGAGGCAATGTCCTCTATTCACCACTTCCTTCTTTTATAGGGAGTTCATTATTCAGTTTCTTCCTCATTCATTAGATAAAGTATTCATGTAAAATGACTTGACTGGTGACAGAATCTGCCATCTCCTTCTCATTCACTGGAGTATATTAGAGGAGAAGTCAGGTTCCTTTTAAAGTCCATTTAAGTACTGGCTGTTTCGCTTCAGGTCTTGCTGCTTAAATCCCATCACATCTTGGTTCCTGGGAGGAGAATCCCATGTGTTTAACATAACTACAAAATATCACACGGGACAAAAACAACAGAAAGAGAACACCAGGGAACATAAGTGCAAAAGGTCAGAGGGAAAATACTGAAGATCAAAGAGGTCAACAGATTTAAGGTGGCTGTGTGCAGACAGGAGGCGAACTAGGACGTTTGGCAGTAACTAGACACGATCTTAAGAGAACAAAGCCACTCTGGTCTCCATATAAAGAGGTCACAATATCCTGAGAAGACAGTGTTTCCACAGTACTGCTTGCCTCTGCAAGCTTTGGGAAATGTTGCTGAGTTTATAATGTAGATGACTCTGTAGGTCAAATCAGCACAAAATGACAAGGACATCGGCTCTGCAGCTCACACATTTCCTCCACCAAAGCTATCAGGGGGATCAGACATTACCTGGACTGCATGTACCCTGACTGCTGTCTATTTTACACCGCTAACAAGACTCCTCACAAAAAACAAAGTGTATTTATTAAAGTAACAATTCAATAGCTCTACATTTTGGGATCAAATTGCTCCAGTGCACATAGATTCTACTGAGTAAAAGTACATTTACAAAGTGCCTTAATTTATTTTAATCTGCTACTTATCATTGGCAAAAGCCTTCCTGTGCAAATTCTTAATACTGTAGCTCATTTTAAATAATAGTTTGTGTCAGTGACTGTAAATACGCTGTAAACTGCGAATCAGCAGCTGTAATTCACTGTATCGGCAAAGCTTAATATACTCTTTCATATATCTATTTATCATTAAGTATGTTTTCATGCTTGCTATGACTGTTACATGCTTGTAGGCCACATTAAGCATCAACTAACCTCAACAACATCATGCCACTCCCCCATGGTTTCCTCCGTCTCTATTGACACCCTGCCCTGTGTGTGCGTAATTATAACGTCACACACAGTAATGGCCATGCTATGTACTATGTCCTCCATTTACACCCAACCATGTCAGTGAATTTCCACCCCGCCACTCAGCCACTCTGCCTTCTGGCAATGGCCCTCTGTTCCCACTTCTGTCCTGGCCATCCAGGCGGACTGTTATGTGAAGCCAATATCAGCTGTGCCCGAAAAGTGCACTTCCTCCCTGTAAACTGTGACCAACAGAGCAAGCGAACTGAACAATATGTAATGTTAACAATTCATTTAATCCTGTTTGTCGTTCGTGTGACACATGCAGAGAGCTGCACTGAGAGCCAATGACACAAGCCTCAGTACATCTGTGTCACTTGACTCTTACATGGCAATGGCCCATATTTTTACATAATCTACACAACAGGGCATAAAGTGTTTGAGGTGCAGAAGAAAGTCAGAGTGCATAGCTTGTGTTGACTGTAAATGCGACGCTCTGATGGACAGAGGCACTTCAGTCGATCCCTGCACTCTGCCATAATTTGTTCATGTTTAGTCAATAACCGAGTTATTTTACAGGGAATGTTTATGTAAACATACCTTCTTCGCTCTCTGGGAAATCTTTGGTGCACGACACAAAAGCTTTTCGACCAGATATTCTTTGTTCTGCAAGAGGGAAAAAATGAATCAGGCTAGAATCAATATTCAGAGTGAACAGATGATGTAAAGTAATCAAAATGTAATAATGAGTCACAAAAATCTCAAGTAGCATTTTATTAGAGTGGGAGCCCTCAGTTATATTAGCTGGGTTGGTAGAGTTGAAAGGGACGGTTTGAGAGATATCTGGGTTCTTGTAAAAGGTTTTAACACTGGTGATTAGTCCTGTTTAAGTGGAAACAAAAGTGGAGTAAGGTGAAACTGCACCACCTGGTCCTGCTGAGTCCCATTCACAAAATTTTATTTGTACAGCTGATATTATAATTTTGGCAATTACTTTGCAATGGAAATACAAAGTCTGCATTACAAATCATTTATTTTTTTTGTCACTTTGAGTTTGTACTACAGTAACTGCCAGTGCCAAGTACGTATCACTACATGCAGTATTCACAGAGTTGCTAATTACTACTTGGCAACAATATTGTCCCCTAAGTTTCGACAGACTTGCACATATATCTGTTGCAGTCTGAAGTTAAAAATGAACTGTCAACTGCATTCTCAGTGGCTCAAGCGTATTTATATACGTGTGAAGCACTGTGACATATGCGACACATCTTAGGTAGCCGAGGATTGTGGGTCAGAAAAAGTGCAAAATGCAGTATTTTTTTTGGCATACTGCAACTACTTCTCTTTGTCTCGCATATTATATAGTACAGGAGTATGTTTATTAGAATGCAGCCTATGTTGTATGGTCCAACATGTTATTCTGCTATTCTCAAAAATGCAGTTAAGATTACATACATGAGTACAACACATAAAACATTCCATCTTTCTTACTTGATTAACACCATGTAAGGATTAGCATTGTGTCCTCCTGGCCCTTTTTGCTCTGTTTGACGCATACAAGTACGCATAACCATCATAAACTCACAAAAAGCACTCAGTATACACAGCTGAGTTATTGTTGGAGTTGGCATGAAGCCCGAAGCATAACATTAATAACAAAACCAAACAAAGATGGTGAGCCAAATATTTGAGATGAAACAAATACCTTGGCCTTTTGGAAGAATTTACACTTCAAAAGCTCTGCGGCTGTAGGCCTGGAGATAAAACAAAAGAAAGTACCATTGTTGAAAACATATCAGAACTCGGCACTCACTGAATGTTAATCAGGATCAGGTCCTTCATATTGACCACAAATTGCATCAGCTCTCTTCACTGGGTGAATATTTGAGTGAAATATGAAATGCGGTGCTAACCTTTTGGCAGGATCCTTCTGAAGGCACATAGTTATAAGTTTTCTAAATGATTTGCCATATTTTTTTAACATTTCCTTGTCCTCCACACCAGTCTCTAGAGTGGGTGGATCATTCTGTAGGGTAAGCATTAAAACCTGAAAAGACAGGAAAAATAGTCAAAACCGCCCACACAGTTCAGCAGCAACACAAATACGCAAGTAGAAGAGGAAAAGAAACTGAAAGCAGGAAACTGTGGAAACGCTGTGGAAAGAAACATCAAGCACCCTTTCGATTAAAGGTTCCTTCTTTATTAGCTGTTCGGTTTTCCAATTACAGCAAAAGCAGTGCATTAAAATATGTTCTCTCCACGTTGTTTATCTTGCTAAGGATGAAACTTCACAGAAATAACTCGGTTTGGGAGATAAGAGTTTAAAGCCACAGTTTTCTTCCTTTCTTTGCCAGTGTCAGTGTGTGTTTCAAGAGAAGGACATCACACTGATTAAATGATACATCCAGAACACTTACCTTCATGGGAGGGTAGCGGTGATAGGGTGCAGAGCCTGTTGCTAACTCTATGGCTGTGATTCCAAAACTCCATATATCTGCTTTGAAATCGTAGCCTCGAACCTGTGGACAGAAAATCGCAACATTTTGTAGTAGCAGTCTAAAACAGTTGCATCTCAAGGATTTTATGTTGATGCAAATATTTTGTAGTAAACATGCCCAAAAGATAGATCAACTAATAATGGCAGTACCTTCAGAAATTGATTAAATATAGCCTCAGGCAAATACATTTTCTGACATACTGAATGAGATATGCAATGTCCCCAGCATTTGATTACGTGTGGACAAGAGATAGACTCGCCTGTTCCATCACCTCCGGCGCCATCCAACACGGCGTGCCAACGAAGGTCTTTCGAACTTTGTTTCTAGTCATATCACCCCCCGTGGCTAGAAACGCACTGACTCCAAAATCTGTAACAATATAGAAATAAAGGAATTCATGCATAACAGGAAAACAAATTGTTGAAGAGGTGTGTGGAAAAGGTTTCAGTGAAAATAATAACTATGAAAATATAAAGCACTTTGCATTTTTAAATTTCTGTGTTAAAGCACCTTTGTGACCGCTCCCGGGGTGGATCATAAATATTGAAGAGCAGACAACAAAGAACATGAAAACACCATTAATTGTTCATTTTAATTCTAATTTTAGTTTGCTTATTGTGGCACAGTGAGAATTTTACTTCTCAGAGGTTGTTTGCCACTGGTGTCTTCTGACTTGAGTAGAGCACAAATGCCTCTGCTATTAGCTGCTGATTATCACTTACCAAAACAGTACATGCCAAAACACAAAAGTGTAAATAGCTGGGGAGTAAATGCAAAACCCAAATTCTGTAATATATTTTAATATATGTCATGCTAACGATAGCATTTTATGTAAATATGATCTGCATGCTATCAAGAATATAAAGACTCTTTAGGTTAATGATCATCTGAGTCAACAGTGGCTGACCTGTCAAAGTAGGAAAAGGACAGGTTTAACATTTAATGTTAATAATGGATCTGTTATGTTGTTGACTTGTATTTCCAAGATTCACATTGGGAAATTTTCTCCGACTTGGTGAGACGAAGCAAAGAACTGGAAGTGTTAACAAACCAGTGGCAAAATGGCAACAAAATCTCTTCTACTGACAGTTGTCCTAAATAAGACATTCATTCAATCTCTCTCCAGAGATTAATTAAACCCCTAAAACCTCATCTCTGTGTATCAAATTTATATGTTTAGACATTTTTCCATGAAAATAATCACTTCCTGTCTGAACATAGCTTAGACGTAACTCTACACCGTTGCTTCCTATAAAATGCACAGATCTATGAAGTCCCCACGTCTCTTTCCGTGCACACCAACTTGCTCCAGATTCAACACTGCACAATGGTAAGTTATAATATTGGAGTATTTCAGCCACACGTACGAAACCCTGGCCGTCTGAGGTGTTTGTGTTTTAGTGTGTTGTGTTGTCATGATGGAAATGCTCAGCCATGGCACTGTTTAATTTGCTCATGATGTATCTTCTAGCACATAAAAAAAGACAAAATGTGCATAACAAGGAGGTAAAAATTTCAATTTTCAATGGAAGGGCTCTTTAACAATTATGTTGAGCCAATTTATGGTCCATATTTTCCTTCTTCTTGGTTTTAACAGAAGAAATCTTTCCAAGCAGTCAAAGGAGCTAATTTAGGCTAACTAAATAGTGTGACTCCAAGACTATTAATGGGAGTCTTGTATGACAAGACAAGAGTTTTCCCCATTCTTTCCATACAGCTTTAAAAGCGACAGATATGATTTTTGTACTTTCGCTACACACTTGCATGAACCATTAACTCAGTCTTGAAAAAATAACTATTTCCTTAAAGGCAGTAATAATCCCTTTCAATAAACTAACTGTCAGATTTATTTTGAAAAGCTGCCAGCTTCAAAGGAATGATTGAAAAAGAAGATACGGAATTATTCATGAGATATTAGTGGTCTCACATAATCTAAGTCCAGCTTCATTTATGATAAGCAAACAAATGAATATTGCACAACGGCAATATTGTGTTCAACAAACCTGCAATCTGAACAGATCCATCTTCTCCCAGTAGTATGTTCCCAGCTTTCACATCCCTGAGGTCAACAAAACAACAGCACAGTAAAGCAACAAAGTCATGTGGAGCTGCATTGATTCTTCCATTCGGGCTAATGAGACCCACTGACCATCAACATCTAGAACTCTGCCCATGGGGCAGATAGAGGGTTAAGCCACACTCTCAGTGACCTTGAACTGCAGGAACTGCACAAGTCACAATGACTGAGCTGCAGCCAGTAGAATGAACATATTTCTATTCACTTAAGCCACATCATCAACTGTTTGATCCATAGTCCCTCATAACAATGAAGTGCCAAGAATTTAGCAGCCAAAAAAACAAGTGATTTACTTCCTGCCTTCTTATCAAGGATTTCTTTATTGTATATTTTTAAAAAATTATTAAAAGGACAAACTTTGGGAGAAAAAAATGACAAATTAACAGTGTTACCTGTGAATTTGTCCATTTCTGTGCAGATAGTCCAGGCCCTCGAGAACTTCTTTTAATATTGTGGCAATAATAGGCTCGTCTAAAGCTCGATTTTTATCTTCTTCTTTGCTTGTGTGCTTAATTATATCCAGCATGGAGCCTAAAATGACATAAGAGAAAAACAAAAATGTTCTGTTAATTTACCACATATTAATGAGAAACACAAATCCTCTTTCAGTGCACTACAGTGAGCAACACTAAGCGCCTAACAACTGAGAAGGAACATCATTACAGCACAAGTGATATTTGTTATTTGATAATATGAGGATGATTGTAGTAGAACCGGCCTAAAATGTTTTGCATGGAAAATGCTTAATAGACTTTTTGATCTGTTGTCTTTTAGAACACATTAGGACAAACAGTGGCTGAAATGCTAACAAATTAGCTATGCTTGATCACATTATCCAAAACTTAAGAAACAAAAACAAAAATTTCCAGCAATCATTTGAAGGATGTCAAATTAATTGCATTTTGCCAGTAAGATATTAATAGAGGCTAATGCTAAGACTTATAAATTAGGCAATGCACAATGAGTACATTCTTTATTGCTATGTCTGTATTTGAGCTTTCTGCTGTGGATTACAACACGTCTGTTCCCTAATCGATAGTTTAAGCACAAACTGTAATATCATTACACTGACAAGAATTTCTTAGTAAAAACAGAAGCGATATTTTGTTTCTTTTGTTCAGGTGCAGCTTACCTCCACTTAGAAGCTTCATGACTAACCAAAGTTCATCCTTCACAACAAAGGAGGTGTAGTAGGTGACAACATTGGGATGGTTGCACTGGCTCATGGCTTGGATTTCTTTCTATTAGTAGAGACAAATGACAGGATATTTCACATATATGACATTTTCCTTTAATTTCGAATTTTAGATTTTTCATAATAATCTGCAAGAACTGCAGGAAAGTACACAGGTTTACATACACCTCTGCAAGAACAGCTTTCCTGCAAATGATCCAAAAAATACAAACTACAAAGAGCATTAATGGACACAGACTTTTTAGATAAAAGACAACAAAAACAATATGGATCAGAGGGAAAGTAGTAGTACAGCGTCAGAGAGTGGGACAAAAACACTAGGCTGAGAAAATAGCCCGTATTTATTGTACTCACCAATAGCTCATCCATGCTGGTCTGGCATTTTTCCAGGTTGATTCTCTTTATGGCCACGCGCTCCTGTCTGGGGGTACAGAGGGCTGCCTGCACCACAGCTGTGGCCCCACTGCCTGGAATTACAGCCACAACACAGCAATGACAAAGTAGACACAAACCAAGAGGGACTCGCATCACACACAGCTGGATTTCACAGCTTAATTTCACCATCAGTTTGGAGCTCTATGCGCTTTTCCAGCCTGATGTTTCTCCGTTTTGGGGTTTAGGTTACAGTTTTTATCTTTCATGCTGGCTGAAGCATGAGACAAACACAATATTAAAAGCTGACTAAGACTACAGCACTTTTTTCCAACGTGGTGAGTTGTTTACTTGGTTCATTACAAATCAGGCCACACTGTGGAGTAATAGAGTTGTTCACACCAAGACGCTGTGACACACAGCATAATGCCTGCCAACTGTTAGTGGCAGATAAGGCAAAGAAGAGAGCGCACGAGATCTGACTGCTTACCAGCTAATTATGAGCACAGAGAGGGGTGGTCTCACTAACTCATCACAGTCAGCAGCAAACAGCTGTGGTGTTATTCCTTATCACTGATGATATGACTTGTCAGCTCATCTGCACACTTCACACTTTTACCAAAAATATTCACCCAACTTCCTTTTGCACCTTCGCAGGAGAATCAGGATTACCACTTTTTTTCAATTAAGTAATTATCATTTTTTCCACATTAACATGACCACACTGAACACTAAATTTCGGCATTATGTGACTTATGCAAGTAAATAATTCCAAACACTGGAGGTTTTTAGATGTCTGTGCAAAAGAGATCATATATTAAATTCATTCATTCTATGTTGTCTTTTCCATAAATCAACGACATCAGTATCCACAGTTTTCATAACCATACCTACCAACTTCAGCATAATAACAGCCTGTATAACAAGCTGACAGAGTATATTTTCTTTATCCTGGCTGTATTTAAGCAGTGCCTAACAACTGAGTGAGTATGGTAGCACTCACTGACTTTAATCCCTCGGCTATTATGGGAGCTTGAGCTGAAACAATTCATCAATAATAGATTAGTCTACGACAGAAATTTTTGGTTAATCCTTTAAGTCATTTATCAAAAAGTCAAAACATTGTTTCCATCACATTTTCCAGTGTGAGGATTAGCTGCTTTTTACTGATATCACTGCGAAATAAATTTCTGACAGTCAAACAAACTGGCACATAAAAGCACATTATCTTATTATTTGATACAGTGTGTTGTGTTACTGCTGACAGTTGTGTTAGTACTGTTATCTGACTAAATGATGACTGGAAAAACAGATATAATAATGAAAACAAAGGTTAGTGGCAGTCCAGGTATCTGTATAAGCTCACATTTTCATGATGCTTAAAGTAATATTTTTCTACTACATCCCTTATTATAGCTAGTAATGTTATTAATTGTATTACCATTGTGGTAAATACATCTTTAAAGTTGTCCACTGTGAGAAACTGTATTGTGTTACTATTGACAGCTATGTTAATGGTGATATTTAACTAAATAATTAATGTTAAAATAGATAAATAATGAAAACAATGATTATAGCGGTGGTATGTCTCACTTTTAACTTTGTGTAAAACATCATTTTAGTAATGCTATAAGCAGCCATTCTACTATTTCCATTATTATAACTAATAATATTATTAGTTGTGTGATTATTATGGAATGTTTAACACTGTCTGCTGTGAGAACTACTACTGACAGTTGTGCTAATACTAATATTAACTAAATGATAAATAGAAAAACTGGTTAGAAAGATAATAATTGTAAGTGGTATGTCTCACTTCTTGTTTTGGGGAAGCCAAAACGTCAGTGATACTGAAAATAACAATTCCATTACCATTATTACAATAATGATGTTATTAGTTTGTAGGATTATAGAGGTAAATATATTTTCCCACTGCCCAATGCTAGAAGGACTACTGTAAGTTGTGTCAACACCGATACTTATCTAAATGATGAATGTAACAACAGATAAATACTGAAAATAGTGGTTAGCTGAAGTTCTGACAGTGGCGTCTCTCACTTTGTTCTATGGGTAAGTCAGCATTGTAGTGATGCGAAAACTTAAAATTCTTCTATTCCCAATACTATTAAATGTGTGATTATTATGGTAAACAAATTTTAACACTGTCCACTAGGAGAACTACTACTGACAGTTGTGTTAATACTGATATTTAACTGAATGATGAACGGGAAAACACATTGATAATAACTTAAAAAATAATGGCAGTACTAGTAGTGATGCGCTTCACTTACATAAGGCAAACCAATGTTTTTGTGATACTAAAAGTTATAATTTCCATTACTATTAATTTTACAATTATGGTAAATACACCTTTAACATTGCTCACTGTGAGAATTACTCCTGACAGCTGTGTCCATCCTGTTCTTTAACTAAATGATAAAATGTGTCTCACCTATACTGTACTGTGGGTAAACCAATGTTTAGGTGATGTTTAAAATAACAATTCTACTATTTCCATCAGTATAATTAGTAATGTCATCAGTTATATGATTATTATAGAAAACAGATTTCAACATCATCCACTTGAGGAGTTGTAATTAACTCTGTGAGCCACAGAATGAACAAATGGAATAACACATTTACAGCTTCTGTGATTTCACTAATGGCTAATAAACTCGACACGTGCCATAAACTGAGCAGGTCTGAAAAAGCCACTTACTGACAGTGACACTGTGCTTTAACCCACATTTCTACTAATTCCGCTTCGCCTGAGTCACCCACACATCTGCTGTAGCCGGCAGCCTCTGAACGTGTCTGGCAACATCCGCATTGCAAAGCATTGCAGGAGGCTGCTACACAGGAAAAAAGCCGGTAGGCCGCCGTCGTCGTCGTTCACACCGATAACCCGCCGCCGGGAGCCCGTCCGTGATAACACATCCCCCGGTACTAACCTATGACTTCCTGCAGCTCGTACGACTCCCTGGTAATTGGCCAGCTGGCTGTCGGCGCCGGTTGCGGCTGCTGGACCGGAGCCGTGGGTTCGCCTTGATCCGCCATGATGATGATGATGATGCTTCGCTAGTTAGCAGCGTCTCCCTCGGACTGACGGAGACACGGAGAGAGAGAGAGAGAGTCCAGTTTGACCTCCCCTCCTCGGTACAAGTGTCAGCTGGCAGCCGCAGCACAACTACCGCCGCCGCCACCGAGCGCAACCCGGAAAATAACGGACCACAGGCGTGCGCGCGCACACGCACCCCGCGCACGCGCTCACTACGATACGAGCAGGTTGATGTTTGAAAACACACACACACACACACACACACACACACACACACACACACACACACACACACACACACAGGAAGACCTCTGATAAAAAGCTCTATTAATCATCTGAGAGCACTGACGTGTTTAAAACTCTGCTGCTCACAGTTTAACTACGTTATCTTTTAGTTATTAATAAGGTAGTTTGTTATAAAACGGTTTATTTTATTCATTGTTATTATTATTGCTAGTATCAGCAGAGAGGAGCGTGCCAGAGTGTCGGTGACACGTATGTGTGACGGTGTAATGTCACATGCAGTCAGTCACGGTGACGCTGCTCACTACGACCAGCAGGTGGAGCTGTCATTCCTCTGTACTCTAAACGGTGCTGGCAACAATTAACACACTTAAGAATCGTGTTGTCCTGCAGGTGAGAATTGTTTAAACTTGGAAAACGTGGAGAAAAAATATATATATTTTCAACTGGAGAAACTTGTGATGTCCACATTTTCAACATTTTTGGGAAATTGTTGAACTTTTTTGGTGGAAAAAAGAAATGTTAAAAATGTTTCTTAAGAACATTCACAAAAAAAATCAATCACATAAAATAGGTATATTTTTATGTGAATGTTCTTAAAGAAAATATTAGAAGTTTTACTGATATGTATGTAATCACTTTAGATATTTTTAGGATTTTTGTGGAAGATTTTTACTCATTTTTTGAAAATATATACGAGAATTTCCTTGCCAAATTTGGGGGATTTTTTTTTTTTTTTTTAAAATAAAACTTTTAAGGGAAACTTTTAAGGAATTATTGGGATTTTCTTACTGAAGGTTTTGCAAATTTTCTGAAATTTGGGGAATTTTTTTGCTGAATTTTGGGACAAGGAAACAGTATTTTTTTGGTGCCCGTAAATGAGGACAACGGGAGGGTTAAACTATTTTTAAAAATTTGAAATCTATCCCAAGTTTGTTCCGATCTCTTGTAAAAAGAAATGTACTGTATTCAAACACAGCTCCAGTACTGAGGTTACAGATTGAAGGAATTAAGCTCTGTGATCTTCACAGATGAAACAAAATGCTATTAAAAAAGAACTCATTTTATTACTTATCTACTCCCTCCAAAAGCAAAAGAGATGCAATTTAAAATAATTAACAACACAAACCAGCTATTGAGTTTTTGATGTCTAAATTCAATTTAAATAAAGAAAACTGTGCCTTTTGTATGAGAAACGTTAAGAGTTTGACACATTTATTTTTTATGTGTGAACCTGTTTTTCATATCTGGACAGATCTACAAAGCTGTCAAAGGTTAAAGAACATTGTATTCTCCACTGTCTGATACAATTGTATCATTTGGATCAGAAAATTATAACAAAATGATTGAATATTTAGTAAACATTTTATTATTGGGAAAGTTTTTAATTCATCGATTTAGGTATTTCAAAACTAAACCCACATTCAGTCACTGGAAGAACAATTTCAGTTTATACTCTAAATCTCTGAGCTTGCTTAAAAATTAACATGCAATCAAACTGTATTCACTGTTTGAACATTTCAATCTGATGTGATAATGCCCTTTATTTTATTTTATTTCATTTCATTTATTTTATTTTCATTTATTTTTCTTGATTTACATGGTAAACTCTATTGTGTCTACTATTTGCCAACATTTGCTGCCCCTCTGTGTTTGTGTGTAAATTATGGAAAATCTTTAGGGTTTGGACAAATAATATGAGGTCGACATATTGAGCATATCTGAATTACTAACTTTTTTTGGACATTTGACATGAAGAGAATTATTTAATAATGATTTTGTGTTGTGCTATATCTCATGTTTAGTTTCTAATGTGAGTCTACTTTCATGGTATTTAACATTCAGGCAGAAAATGGAAAATTGTGGGGTTTATATAATGTTCTATTATAATATTTACTATATTTATTGTCTTATTCTTAATATTCAAATTAGTCAGGAAAATTTTATTTTTATATATATATATATATATATATATATATATATATATATATATAGAGAGAGAGAGAGAGAGAGAGAGAGAGAGAGAGAGGGAGAGAGAGAGATCATTTTGTATGACATGACATTGCAGGGTCTTCATTTCAATATTTAACTAGTTTGATATTTAACTAGTTAGGTTAATTTAAATGATAAATAGTTAGGTAAATTTACATAATAAATAATATTATACAGTTTTAATCTCAAAATTTAAATCAAGCACATAAATTTGTATTAGGCCTACATGTGATATTATAGGTTCTTAACCTTAATATATAAATTGGTCCAGTAATTGTATGTAATAAATAATATTGAGCACTTTGGTTCAATGTCTGTTGTTTCAACTAATAAAGTTCATTATAAAAACTACAGGATGAAATTATTTAAGTTAACTTTAAAGCAATTTTGGGTATATAACTGTGTTTTGTTGTACTGTCTAATATTTTTTTAATACGTAAATGATGTTTATATTTGATACAGTAGGTATCCAAAGGTGTTATCTATCTTTATACTCAAATAATAATAAAAGCACTTTCTTTTCACTCAGAAGATATAATAACGTGTCACATTGCTGTTTTTTTAAAAAATGCCAGGTTTCCATACAGATAACTGCATTAAAACTGTCAGTAGGTGGCAGAGTTTACAAAGCACGTTGTAGGTTGTTGCTACATTGTTGCTGTAATAACTACATTTTTATTCCCCTGTTTATCTAAAACAGTTGAAGCATCACTTAAGTGAGTTTTTTGTAATCATTTATTTAAGGGGGGCAGCTCACCTGGAGGGCAGATTTAGTCGGATTCTACCAAAAACACAACAGCATGTGAGACCAGAGCAATGACTACAAAAAAAAAAAAAAAAAAAAAAGACTCGAGTGTTGTTTAGTTCAGGAGGAAACTATCCGGTTGTGTGTCACAGAAAGAGTTGTCCCTCCGTGGTGTCGTGGTGTAACCGGCAGAACGTGCACGGACCGTATTACATGACATTTCAACGCACCAATCAGCCGCTGCGGAGCTGATTGAGTCTACTTCCCTACACTGGAATAGCTGAGGGGAAACGGACGGACGGCACACGGATATCTCATCATCAGCCCAGTCTGAGCGCCCAGATAGCCTGTGAGAGAGTTCGGAGATCCAGCGGGCCATCGATTCCTCTTTCGACCCGGTCACAGTGTCTGCTGCAGGGGAGATGGCCGGTATTCTGGCGTGGTTTTGGAACGAGAGGTTCTGGCTCCCCCACAATGTAACCTGGGCTGACTTAAAAAACACAGATGAGGCAACGTTCCCGCAAGCCGAGGATCTGTATCTGGCGTGTCCTTTAGCATTCTGCATCTTTATGATCCGGCTCGTTTTCGAAAGGTGGGTCTGAGCACATGCGATCATCCGGGCGGCTGTTCGTGTCGATGAAACATCCCGTCGTTATGATGCAGCACGCCCCGCTGTCCGTGTTAGTCAGTGTGCTGCCTTGAACAATGGCATCTTATCTGGTTAGCCCACAAATCAGTCGGGGTTGATCATCCTTCTTTCTGCAGGCCTGCATTTAGCGCTATCTGCATTTGATGCATCTGTCAGTGGACCCTCCGTGCAGCCAAGTTACCGTCGCTGGTGCTGCTCTCAGCCCAGACACACGTTTCAGCAGAACGGGCTCCTTTTAACTGGTCTTAGCGGCTTTTGTCCAGCTGTGCATGTAGCATCACCAGATCTGTTATTACATAGTGAGGCTCACAGCCATGATGGTCACAGCCTGTCATACATGCGTGGGTCAGGAGCCTCTTTAGGAAGTAGTGAGTGAGGCCTTGCATTTCCCCACTTCACTCAGGAAGAAAAGAAAGTGAGACTGAAGCCTTGATGCTTCATGGGCTGCTGCTGAATTCATGAAATATAATATGCAAGGGATGTTATATTGTTGTTTATATTACATTGCTACTTTTTAACCAAATAGTAAGATTCAAATGTTCAGATATAAGATAAAGTGACTCTCAAATTTATCTTTTATTCAGCTCAACTCTGTGTTTTTCCACCTGTGTTTGATCAAAACACATCCAGGTAGAATAAAAGTGTGAGCCAACAGATGTCCAGGTGCAGCTAACTATTACCCAGCACCTGTACAGACAGAATGGATATGCATGTATGCACCACCTACTGCCACGTTGCTGATTCCTAAAGAGAAGCGTCTGTTTTGACATTAATTGGTGTCATGATCTGTTAATTGCAGGTTTATCGCGAGACCATGCGCCATGGGCCTGAAGATCCAAGCCAACGGGCCACAGAAGGCACAACCCAACGCCATCCTGGAGAAGGTTTTCACGGCTATAACCAAGGTGATGCATGAGTTCTAATCTTTATACCTGTTAGACCTTCATAATGTGTACTACGGTGACAGATCCATCTAACAAAGTGTGTTATTCTCCCACCAGCACCCAGATGAGAAGAGGCTGGAGGGTCTGTCCAAGCAGCTCGACTGGGACGTGAGAACCATCCAGCGCTGGTTCAGACAACGACGCAACCAGGAGAAGCCCAGCACTCTCGCCCGATTCTGTGAAAGCATGTAAGAAACACTCCGTTTAACACCACAACACTTTCCTGACTTTGCTGCAGACCATTTTCCTCATCCACTTTCCTGAAAATCAACTTTTAATTCATTTAGGTGATCCATTACAGCAGCATGTATGCTGGTGCTTCATTGTGGCTTTTAGTAATGCTGTTGTTCTGAGTGAAGACCGATCTCAAAATGCATTACCACTCATCAATATCACACCTCTGACGGTAGTAAAAGCAGGCATGATAGATAATTTTATCCTAGCAAGTTGGTGCAAGTTCATTTTCATACTGTATGGAAATGGAGTCACAAAAACAGCACAGGCAAATTAAGGCAATTTTTTTATATACCTGTGGTGAATAATCACCATTCCAGTTTCTCAGAACCCTAAATGAGGACTTCACTGTGCTTATTTTGTCTAACAAACAACAAAAACCCAAAGATTTTAAGTTTACAGTGTTATATAAAAAAAGGAGAAATCAGCAAATCCTCTCATGTGAGAAACTGATGCCAGTCAATGTCTGAGAAATTGTTGAAATAATAGCGGCCAATTAATTTAAAGCCTATTAACAAATCATTTAATCTCAAGCAGAAGCACAGATGCTGCTACGGTCCTCTAACTGCGACTATGGTGCCACTCCAGCGTTGGTTAACCATTACTGTGTATTACATGGCTTGTAAAGATGGCAACATAAACGCTGGTGCTGCTGTGGCATAATAGTCGGTGTCCCAGTGCGAACCAACAAACCCACTCAGTCTGTAATAGAGAAGTGGCTAATCTGCAGAGCATTTGCCATCAGGGAGATTGTAGTTACTTAGCAGTGTGATGTTAAAGACCAACGAGCGAGTGTCGCTGTCAGAGCAGAGTCATGTCTGACACCAGTAGAGCAAATCTGGCAGTTTGAGACACAGGGAGCCTCACATCCTCTGATCCGCCTGAGGCTGCCGTTCACTCAGGAGAACACTGTCGGCTGATTAGACCGCTGGACTCCTATTACAACCTCAGAGAGGAATCTGAAATAAACAAGCATGCATGAGAAAAAGATGCTGGATTCGTGCTCTTCTGGAATATGTATGGGGCTTTTTGAACACGCTTCGCTTGCGTTCGTTCCGTTTAAACTGTGCCAGACGCTGTTATCTGCATTCAGCATAAGTGACGGCAGGCAACGCTGCAATAGTTTGTCCAGGTTCGTCTGTCTCAGTTGCCTACAGTGCAGTTCTCTGAACGGGGCTGGCCTCCGTCCTTCCAGCAGTGATTGAGCTCTAATTAGGCCCTCATGCACAGCTGTTGCAGACTGATAGGATTCTTTGTCTCTCCGTTGTCAGGACAGCTGATCTGTTGTCTATTCTTTTCATTATGCAAACACAGAGTATGTAGCGGACACATTTGCTGTGAAAATAATGAAGACTGCATGTACTTTATTTATCAGCTATTGTTACAGACTCTCTTTGAAAAAAGTCAGCCAAGCAAGTTTAAGATTGATTTTTTTTTTAGCAAGAAATCTACAGTAGCTTTGATTCTTGAGAGATTACTAGTTAATAGTTTTTGCCGTGTAGAGTCCTTCCTGTGACTGAAGCAGGAGGATGCTTTCATGTCCGCAACAGCCTCACTTGTCTGGTCTCATTTTCTTCCGTCGTCCCTCTTTTCTGCTTTTACTGAGAACAAAGAAATTATCTCAAGCGAAGCAATTCACACGTTTTTCAAGGCACAGATTTTAATGTTGCTAATATAGTGACTATTTTTGTCCTGTAATGTCTATTTTTAGCTTCACTTAATACTTGATGTATGCTAGAATGGAGTAGTGGCTTAAGTCTTTTAAACTTCTGTACTACATAAATGAATATTACAACAATGAATCTTTTAAGGAGCAGTTTTAACTTTTTTTAAATACACAGACTGATAACCGCTTTTTTATGTGAACGGTGAACATGAAGCTGCTGCCATTAGTTATTCGGTTGAGCTCAGCACAAAGACTTCTTGCTTTGGTTAAAGGAAACAAAATTCACCCACCATATTTTAATCCATATTTACTCAAAAGTGATTGAAATCGTCATTTTAGTTGCAGCAAAAAAAAGCAAGTAAGTGTAACACACAAAATGTTATCATGTTTTCTTAAGTTTATAGCTGCTTATGAGGTGAACAGTAATTGCAGTCGAGCCTCCTTTCATAGTTCTCCCACATTTGTAGCTCCCCATGATTTCATATTTCCGTTGGATTGGAAACAATGAAAGCTTCAAACATGAATTTATGCTTTCACACTACACAGAAACGCACCAATAATAGCAGCTGAGACTACCAATATCCTCATTACTGCTCTTCCTCTAACTGACGTGTAGGTGTATGATTTTCATACCTTTCACAACGAACACACCTCCCCAGAAGCAGCTCGCCAGACACCAAGCTGACAAGTAAAAAAAGCATGTTTGTGCTCAGCAGATGCTTATAGGACAGCTGAGAGATGAGCCATTTACATTTGTTCATGAGAGAGGACAGCCACACCCGTTTTTTTTTCCCTTCCATTACTCGCCGTCTCCTGGCAGCACATTAGAATAACTGGCTGTTAACAAGCTTTTAATAGTAATTAAATCAAAGGAGACAGATGCATAAAAAAGGTAGAAGGGACAGATATTAGTACCTGAGGAGTAACAGAGGTGTTACTGCTGATTTAACAGCACAGAGGGAACCAGGTTTCCTCACAGCTGAATTTTGATAAAGCCAGAGCGTCACACCTAATTGTCATGTCGAACCATTCGAATGCAAAGAGTTGCAGCCAGCTGGTGCTCAGACTTCCCACCTGGAGAAGTGACAAAGTCAAATGGAATGAGCCAGCATGACCTGCTTTTGATTATTTTATTCCATCGCTAGGTGCTACGCTCAGAATAAAGCCAGCCTCATTACTTAGTTTTTGATCGAATCAAAGTTCCCCCCTGAAATTAGGTCCACCCTCAAGCAATGTCCTGCCTAAACAGGTACTTTTGGTTTCGTAGGGATCTGTCCAAATTTAAAAACCACATTTTCGTCTCACATCCTCAACAATTTTATGGATTTCTGATCAAACATCTAAGAAAGGAGGGTGTTGTATCATAACACATTGCATATTCCTGCTGGGTCATACAAACTGCAGGTTGTAATTTCTTTACAGGATAGTTAAAATAATACCCATACATATACTTAAATGTGTTTCTCACAGTTATTACACAGAACAAATTCATTAAACATGTAAATGGCTTGTTGCTGTTACACTAAATGCAGCATACAAACAGTACCTCTTTGATAATAAAATGAAAAACACGTCTGTTTTGTCTTCAACCAATTGTTATCAACGCTGCATCTGAAAAAGTCCAACACATAACGACAAAACCCATCTGTGACTGGCTTCAGAATAAAACAAATCTATTCAAGAGAAGTAGTTGTGAGTCATTGTGATTGTACATATATAGCAGCGATTCAACAGCACTTGAAAAAGACTCTTGCGGGCCTGATGAACCAGTTGCCATGCAACAGTGTTTACTGTGTGCCAGGTAGACTCGTCCAGTTAATTTGGTTTTACAATAGTGTTGATCAAGCACAAAAAGCAGTTAATGACGGCTTCCATGGGCCACGTGTTGACATGGTAATCATGCCTCTAGTATTCATTAAAGAGTTACATCTGAATATCATGGAAAAAAAACTCCACATAAAAGGACAGGCTCTGTTGGATGTGACTGAGCTGAGAAGGTGGTGTGAATTTAGCCTGTTCTCTTTTTGATTCTTCAAGTCATGTTGAGTTTCGGGGCAGTGGCTGTCAAAATGTGTTTGATCTGAGGTCAGCTGAAACAACCACACTGCACAACCTTTAAAGTATGCAAAAGCTTGTCTCACATGACAGCCTGTGCAGCTCCTGTCGCAGCCAGCATTTGATGTTTTCCTCCATGTCAGAAAATTGTTTTGTTGCTCTGTTTTGACACATGAAGGTATGGAACCATATTCAACAGTGGCTGCACTGAGGTTGAGTACAAATAATAGTATTTTTATTATTAGGCCTGCAGTCTGTTGCCTTATTTGTGTTTTGTGTGGGCAGAAAGTCTAATGCAACTTCCATTATATATGCACACCTCCCTGCTCAGCAAGTCTTTGATCACGGACGTGTCAGCTGAATCAGTTTCTTCCCTGTAAGCTCAGCGTCAGAGCTCACGATCACTTTCCCTACCATTGTGTAGCTGTGGTTTCTGTAAATTATGTGCGGGGTTGTGTAAAGCACAGAGCAGGAAGGTTTGACAGCGGACAGAGCAAACATCTTTCCCACCGGACCTCACCACTGTGAAGTCAGTGTTGTCCCATTTTTTGGTGGTTCACCTCAGACTGCAGTGCTGGGACACTGAGAGGACCTCACACCACTTCAAATTTAGGATTATTACAGCTACATATTGTGCCACATTGTGTTGCACCGAGAGACAAAACCACATAAATAATGTACAGTGCAAGTTGTATCAACTTAGATATCCCCTCGTAGTGTTTATACTTTAGGATGCATTGTGATTGATTTCAAGATGGCATGCAGCTGCATTATCCTCTACAAAGTGGTCTGATTCAAGCACTTCTCTGTCTGATTTACTAATTGTTGTCCTTCATTTAAAAATACAGTATAGATTCTTGGCTAGATTCTGGATGAACAAACAGAAGACAAAGTGAATCAAAGAAAAAGAAAAATTTAAGTTATGCATCAAAAACAAAAAGTTAAGATTGTAAAGTAATCAGTGGTGGTTTGCCTAAACAGGAGTAAACAAGTCAAGTGGTCCAGCTTGTATTTATGATGTTTCTTATTGATTTCAGGTGGAGATTTACGTTCTATCTATACATATTCACCTACGGAGTGCGTTTCCTTAAAAAGGTAAGTGTGGCTGACAGACAAATTAGTGTCAGCCTTCTGCTATAACTGTTAAATTGAGTCTATGAGGTTTGAAGCAGCACATATGGAGGTAAATGGTTGGTGCCTTGTTGTGAGACTGACAGCTAAAATGGCAATCCAAGCGTAAGTGAGTCATTTTATAAAGGACATGTGTAATAGTACATAAGGATTTTTTCAAAGGAAGGGGAAGCAGCAGACTGATAGAATTCAATCCTATTCTAACTAACGCCAACCATTCAGTCAGTTTAACATGTGACTCTGAATGTTAACTACTGTCAGTATCCATCATAGACTGTATACAGTCTATGGTATCCATATGTGCTGCTATTGGGTGCCATTTTATTCCATGTAGGATAGGCCATCTGTCATTGCTGTATTACAAAAATCACCCAAAATAACTGATATGTTAGGATGACGGTTAGAATGACAACCTGATGGTGTGTTTGTGTTTTGTAAAAATGACACAGCTAAAAAGTTTCGTTAGATTAATTCTGTTTATCTAGTGGTTTCATCTATGTCTGTTAGAAAAAGTGTTTTTTCATCAAAGTGCTGTGAATGCTATGAGACTTCAAGATGCTAAGTGTTATTATTAAATATGATTTTTAAAAATGTCCTATTATTATAGCATTGCCCTATTATAAGACAATAATAATACAGTCAAAATAATGAGTAAATTACATAGCTATATTAAAAAAAAACTATCAAGGCTCAATGACAGAACTGTATGTTTTATATAAACCAACAAAAAAACACAATTTTTGTTTGTAAAATACAAACCAACCAGTCCGATGTAATATTAGCATCTAGCTTACCTACCGGTTGGTTCTAGTTTATCCACTGTGTGTGCTAGCATTTGCTACATTAGCAGGAGTGGCTAACGGTAGCTTTAGCATGCTCACCTGTCTAACAAACACTATACAAACTGTGCATCATATTAGATATTTTTCATATTTAATGTGGTCTTTTAATTTTGTACGGTACTAACCAGAATTTCTAAATTAATAAGGTAATTTAGAATAGTATGATAATACTGAGGGGCTAACGGTAGCTTTAGCATGCTAACCTGTCTAACAAACACTATACAAACTGTGCATCATATTAGATATTTTTCATATTTAATGTGGTCTTTTAATTTTGTACGGTACTAACCATAATTTCTAGATTAATAAGGTAATTTAGAATAGTATGATAATACTGAGTGGCTAACGGTAGCTTTAGCATGCTAACCTGTCTAACAAACACTATACAAACTGTGTCATATTAAATATTTTTCATATTAAATTTTGTCTTTTAATTTTGTAGGGTATTAACCTTAATTTTATAATTAATAAGGTATTTTAGGATAGTATGATACTATTGTAGTGTCTTAATCTTAATTTTGAAATTAGTCAGGTACATTTATATAATACATAATATTGTAAGGTCTTAACTTTATTTTTCAATTAGTCTGTCAAATAATAACATTATGAGGTCTTAAGTGCAAAACTGAACCTTGCTAGGCCAGTTTGTGTTATCAAAGTCTCTATTGGACAGCACTTTGGCTCAACATCTGTTGTTTTAAATGTGCTATACAAGTAATGACTTGTGCTTTTTATCTTATACCGTCACTCACTTGTAAAAATCTGTGTCACTGTGCAGTGGTACACAGTTCATTCTTAATTTCAAGGGATCTAGGTGATCAGAGCATCCCAGTATTCCCAGTAGAAACTTCTTTCTCTGTTTTAAAAAGTTTGAAATTCCACTGAGGTTACTGACATCAGCGAGCCACACTTGAGTGAGAGTTCAGTTTATAGTAACGATCCAGTTCGCTAAATATCACTGAAATATGTGGCTGGGATGGTTTAATACATTTCATACATATATTCATGAAAATACATAAATTAACACAATCGCCGCAATGATAGAGACGGAGTAGGAGAAATCTCTTAGAGACACAAGTTGCATGACAAAGCACTTTGTGAAAATAGTTCAGCCCCTGGCAGTGGCTGCTGCAGGCCCCAGCCTCTGTGGGATTTATTAATAGAGCCGGTCTGGAGAGGAGTGCAGCAGAGGTAAACTCAGTCACGGTTATGGGTCACCGTTTGCTTTTTACACATTTTTTAGTGTCATCGTTGCCATTCCTCTTCTCATCCTAGCATCATTACTCAGGATTTACCAGGAAGATGAACCTCCCTTGGTTCCACTCCAGCTTCTTTTTATGGCAAAACGTGCACTGTGATGTAGCAATCATTCCATCATTCAACGTCCCTGGAGTTCTCACTAAATTCTGTCCCACAGCACTGTCTTAAGTAATTCACTTGTTGATATGTGATATTTTACATTCGATAATATAACATGGTTTAATTTGTGTAAGGTTAAAAAGTAAAGATTTTGAGTGAATTTTTTCATTTTCTGCAGACTCCGTGGTTGTGGAACACTAAAGAGTGCTGGTACAACTACCCTTACCAGGTAAACAACAGCTTTAAAAACATCAATGTTCGTCCATCCTCAGGAATCATGATCCAGCATTAATACATTTATTCTAAGATATATTCTTTTAACCCCAATGCTTTGTGTGTTTATGCAGCCACTGACTGTGGACATCCATTATTACTATATACTGGAGCTGTCTTTCTACCTGTCGCTACTCTTTTCCCAATTCACAGACATCAGGAGGAAGGTAGGAACAAGTCACATCAAGACATAACCTCATGCTTTGCCAGTAACATGAATCATTAATAAAAGCTGCACTGCAAGTCCAAGCGTGACACTTTGTCACTTTTTTGTGTTGAAACCAGAAAACTATGTTTATGCCACTGTAAGTAGCACTGTCACTATTCTCATCTGACTGTCCATCTCTTCTGTAACTGTCACCAAGACTCTGTAATGTTTAGTCTATTTGCTTGCAAAATTGGCTTTCTGCCTCAGTGTAGTCTCACTGATGTGTGAAATAACAAAACATTGTGAGGGTAAAGAGGATTAACACTTCTTCATTCACAATATTCAAGAATTTGCATTCAGACTTCGCAACTTTGTTTGACTGAAGGCTTCCGTGTCATCAGTTCAGCAACTGACTGAACTTTGATGATGTCTCACAGAGAGCTCAGATACAGACAGAGGAGCAGATCAGATGAGATTTGATTTGTTGTTGCGTAATAACTAAAGTGCATCAAGTTAAGTTTGTCATTTATGTGAATAATTATATCAGACACTTGAATCCTGGTGGGAACAGCAATAAGATAATAGAGCTATTTCACGGCACACATTTCAACTTGTCTCGGCAGGAAAACAAAGTGAAACAAATGTTATTAACCGTGGCTGAGTTCCATCAAGTTTGTCACTAAGCCATGACAGCGAGCCAGCATGCACAACACCAGGAATCTGGAGCTGCTCACCTAAGTGGAATAGAGTTGTTTCTAATGTCATCAGTTTGGTTTGTGCTTTTTTTCCTGCTGTGATAAGGTAAATGTGGAAAGGGCCTCTTCTGATGACCCATTATTATGTAATGCTGAATCAACACACATAACACATTACAAATACACTACATTTCACTGCCATGTCTTATTTTCTGCATTAACCAGCTAAATCTACTCTCTTTGATATTCTTAATAAAGAACCAGATAACCACTTTATACTCATGCTTTATGCTTATTGTACTGCTAACATGGTTTTAAAGGTCCAACTTGGTCAGTGTTTGTAAGAACTGAAATTCAATATTGGTTCATGCAAACATTCATCATGATCAATCTCGTTCCACTTCATCTACTTTATTGTTTTTTTATGACAAGGCCTACACTTTTGGTTCATTAAGCATCAATTTGCATGCCTTCCAGCCATGACCTTACTCCTGTCTCCAGTCCATCCCCAGCTCTGCCCTCTCCACAGCACACTGCACTCACAGCAGCCCCTCATGATGCCATGCTGTGTACGCCTTCACTCTGTCATCTCTTTGTTGACTGTTGGCATGTTGTCTGTTTTTTGTTTCTCCTTTCAGTTTTTTTCATGCACAGCACTACACTGAGGAGGTCCTCTGCATCCCCTGCCAATTCCAGTATGTTCCCCCTTGCACACTCTTTGCCTTGCTTTCATTCTGCATCTTGCATCATTACTTGTCCTTCTCATCCGCCCTCTCACTCTCTCACCATTTTGGACTGGTTCTGGTTTGCTTTGAGCTGCCATCCTGAGACATTTCAGTAGCTAAAGGTTTTCTGGAGGAATGCTTCCCCTGTCTGCATCTTTAGTCACATGGTGAACCATTTAACGCAATCCCAAACTTAATGGCTTTTACCAAGACTGGACCACAGTTAATTTCTTATGTATTTGCATTTGTTATTAGGCGTTTTTCCTTCCATTTTGATTTCCGGTGGAGGAACTTCACATTTTGCTCATGTTCAACAAAAGGCACAACACTTGAAATTGAGTATTTTTACACTGTGGCACTGCTGTGTTTGCAAAGAAACTGAATGTTCCTCCACCACTTTGAGATGACTACATTACCTTTTGGTGGGGAGTAAACACACGGGGTCCTGTTGCTGCAACTCTACAGCACAAAGTGTTTGTGAGGGTTTTTTTGCTATTTTTGTTTGTCTAAGTGGTGATCTTTGCCACATGCAGTGACATTTTAGGAGTATTTTCTGCAGCTGTGTGACATTTTCTTGGCATCTCTGTCCCCAGGATTTCCTAATCATGTTCCTGCACCATGTGGCAACAATCTCCCTCATCATATTTTCCTATGTGAACAACATGGCGCGAGTGGGAACTCTGGTCATGTGTCTGCATGACGCAGCCGACGTGCTGATAGAGGTGAGGGCCGGGGAGGGAATGAAGTGCTGTGGATGGATAGATGGGCCCATGAAGATTGATGTGGGTGGAGTGTGTGGAGTTAACATGCTCACATGTTTATCTAAATTTAAACACGGTCATTATGTTATGCACATGATGTCATATGATCTATATAAAGATTGTATGATACGTGCAGAGTGCTTTGTTAATTATAGTTCTTGAGGCTCTGATCTTCGGCGCATTCAGTTTGAAATTAAAAGCTGGATGTGACATCAAAGTGCCAAGTCTGAGCTTCAACTTGATCGGGTTTACGTCACTCTTGAACAAACTGTGTGTGAGATATAGCTGTTTTGGCAAAAATAATCTGACACGTGGCTACTAAATGACAGCTCAGTGTCATTTTAATGGTAGTTTATGCACACAAGCACTCAAACTGATTGAGCAGCCAGAGATGATTTAGACTGAGGTGGAATAGTCTGCTAAAATGAGGACCATGCAAGTGGAGAAGACAATAAAGAGGCTCAGGAAAAGTACAGATCTATCTGAGACATATCAAAGGTGGCAGCACTGCCAAAAATCAACAGTTGGGTTGATTCTCAAAAAGCTAGTGTGCTACAAAAAAAACAACAATGTAGTAGATTTAGAGAAGTTGTGTGGAGGAAATCTCTCTTTATGACTGTACAGCCTGTCAGGAGCACTCTCCAGGATAGAGGTATACACGTTTCCTTGTCAGCAATGAAGAGAAACACAAGATTCAAACCCCTGCTGAGCCTTAAAAAACAGAGAGGCCAGGTTGCAGTACTGGAGAGAAGTTCAAACAAAAATCAACCTCAATCAAAATGAAGCTAAAGCCAGAAACAACCCACAACAAGTGACCGTTTGACTTCATGTTTATTACCCTAAACTTTGTGCACTCACTGTGTGTTAAAAAGGCTTCATCTCCCACACAGCTCTCTCAGCATTGATGTAAACCTACACAGATCAACTCTGAGACTTGCCACTTTAATTTAGTATCCATTATTGTTTTACAAATTGACTGTGCCGGAAGTACAGAGGCTGAAGAACAAAAGTGTGCATGTACTTACAGTCTGGACTGTGGTTTTTGCTTACAATAATGGTGGAAACAAGAGCCTTTTAATTCCTATATTGTCAGAAATGTTTCAAGCAGTCGTTCACATTAATTATTGATTTTTTATTTTTTTTTTGTAACGCAGGCTGCCAAGATGGCCAACTATGCCAAATGTCAGATACTGTGCAACCTCCTGTTTGCAATGTTTGCAATACTCTTCATAAGTTCCAGGCTGGGAGTTTACCCCGTCTGGTGAGTGTTATTCCTTTACTGTGACCCGTAGTTAGCATACTTCTGGAGGCTGACTTCAGTGTTCTCCTGTTGCATTTGCATACAGTAGCTCACAGGCAGTCAGAGACTTTAGGAAGCTTTGCAGCAGATGCCTGAGGTGCTCTCAACATTTTGGCAGCTCATCCCCTGAAAATGCATGTCAGAGCCATGAAGATCTCCGTGGCTGTTTTTTCCTTCTTCATCCACAGCGGTTTTGCAGTTTGCAGACAGATCTCTGTGAATTTTGTTGCTAAGTAATAGTTACTATGGATACAACAGCTTTAACCTCTCAAAGAAAGCCAAACAACTCGGCAAATGAAAAGCAGATCAGTATGGTTACTGTTTTGTTACTGAAAACAGTGTCAAGGGTTTGACGTGCCAGTTAAAACATCAAAGGGGCTTCTCCTTATAAAGATCTTTTCATCGTTTTGTGGAGTTGCTTTTGAGGTTTTACATTTACCTAGAATTCATTATGCATTTCAAGCTGTAATCCATCCAAATTTCAGGACCACAGCGTGGAGGCAGGTTTAATTAATTTCTTCAAGATTGAATTCATTTCCTCCCTCAAACATTTAAAAGTGTAATTGCAGCAACCTGCGAACGACACTTTTAATGGGCCGTCCTGTTGGATGTTTGCAGACCATAAATCAGTTCTAGTCCTTGAAGGAGCGTTCAGCAGTCGTCTTGCAGTGATCAGCAGGAGCGTCATCATGCCTTTCACGAGCGAAGGGAGACATACTTTAGTTTCAGGCAACTGCTGTTGTCAGCTTTTCTTTGAGATACCATCAATTCTTGATCAGCACAAAAATGCTGTTTTGAGCTGCTACATTCACATTTTGTTGTCTTTGATACTTAGGGCCATTCTGAAGAAAGCTTTTGATAAACACAGAGGCTTTTGGAGTAATCTGCACAGCATTTAGAGGGAGATTTTTTAAAAAGCCAGCAGCCCACAGCTCTCTGCCTTTTGTTTCCACGCTGTAATATGACGATCCTACACTACATTTTATTCAACCCCCACCACACCGTTGGTAAAGTTGTCATTACTGTAAAGCTGTTGCCATGGCTTCAGCTTCTGGAGGATGATTCACAGACAGCCATTTGCAAGAACTGGTTCCAGGGATAAATTTAACAGTGATCTTTGAAAATTTTGATCGAACATCATGTGAAGTCTGCAGTTTTTCCTCTCCATTAGTCATTCCATTTAAAATTTATTGCTGTACATTTATTGAACTATAAACAGAGCTCTATTTCAAATACACACATGTGTTTGTGCTACAAACACATCGTTAAAAGCTAGGTGTCCCATGAAAGAGCCTCACTCATCTCTATGTTTGACTTTGTGTACCTGCTCCTCAGGACACTCCGTAATTTGCCCCCTAAGAGGGAGCGCTTTTAAATCTGGTGTTTTTCCAAAATAATATGTCAAGCTAATTATCTCCCTCTCCCTCTGTTGCTGTGGAAGGATTTTAAATACCACTTTGTTCGAGAGTTGGGAAATCGTAGGGCCCTACCCATCCTGGTGGGTCTTCAACCTGCTTCTGATCCTGCTGCAGCTTCTCCACTCCTTCTGGTCCTACCTCATAGTGAAGACAGCATGCAGAGCCATCTCCAAAGGAAAGGTGAGTCACCGCACTCGACTTGAGCCCCTCTATAATCGTTCCATTTATACCTGGTGTTGCATAATAGGGTGTTGTGCTGTTTGTACATCTATAAATAATGTGCAGTGTTTTCAGTGGACCCTTCTGACTCTCCCTTTCTATTGTCATGCTATCCTGCAACCTTCAAGGTGGGAAAATGGAATCCATTACATGTAAGTATCCCTAAAGGGCAACAGCTCAATCAGCATGGTGCACTACATTTAGTTTTACGTCATTTCTCGAGTCATATCTCATCTGTATTCATCACTGTTCAGGAGTCAAGTTTTGTGCAGAGCATTCATGATCTCCATGAAGTGGAATTCTACTGATTTTACACACACACACACACACACCCCCCCCCCCTTGCTTTTCCTGTAGCACCTACTTCATGGGTGAAGTTGTCACTTTTCCCGTGAAATATCACAACATCTAGATGATGGAGTCACCCATAATTTTGCACAGACAGTCATCATCTCCAGACAATGAATCCAAATAACTTCAGTGATCATTTCCATCTAGCGCCATTGTCAGATCAGAATGTCAGCTTGTCCAACACTTTGGCCCAATCCCAATCTCCACCCCAAAGCTTAAACACTAAACCCTGAAGTCACAGCTGTTGTGCCCGAGTGTGTGAGTTCATGAAGGCTCGAAATGGTCTATGAAGGAGGAATGGAACTTACTATCATCACAGTTTATGTAGTTTGGAAACAACACATTTCCATTGGTTTTAAAAAAAAAAAGGTGAATTTAATTTGCAGTTTCACTCCCAGTTTGTGATTACAGTGTTTATACATTTTAGCAAACTACCAAAGGTCAAGAAAACTATGAAGGTCTGTAAATCCTATGGGGACGTTTGACTAAAAATACAGAGAATTCTACAAATCTGCAGTAAATGAACACAAACAGCCAGTAGGCACATGCCAACCCACAGAAAAACTGCCTTGTTTACCCTCTTTTTTTAAAGTGACTGAGCAAATACTGTATAAGAGTCACAAGCAAAGGCAATCACATCTGAGCAACTCTAAAGTGCAACAATCAAGAGGTTTTTGAAGAGCAATTTGCGAGTTCAAACCTGAGTAAACAGGACCACAGTCTGTTACATGAGAGGCATTTTCATTTTCAAACCTCAAAGCAATGTAATAGCTCACATTTGGGAACATTTGGCTGCTATTTGATTACTTTTATTTTCGAGAGAGATAACACCCAATTATCAAGAAACTGTTAGTGTTGTTATCTGAACCAGCATGTACAAATCTGTGGTAACAAAGGGACAATGAACACTGAGAATAAAAAAGCCTAATGTTTTTAAAGTTACTGCAGCTTTGATGCCAAAACTCTCTTCAAATGGACAAGTAGGACATGGGATTGAATACATAACTAGCATTACGTGCATTTACATACATATATCAAATAAATATGAAATATATTCATATTTTTCATAGTCCCAAGTGAAAGCCTAAGCTTAATCTGTATTTACTGACAGACTGTTACAACTATAATGATAAATCCTCACAATGCACGCACAAATCTTGACACCATTAGAATAGGTGCCTGTGAGATATGACCAAAGTAAGAATCATGTCAACACCTGATTATGGTTGCTGAGAATGCTTGTTAAAAAGGTCATCCATTAGACAACCACCAGAAAGTAGCCAGCAAAACTGATTGTCTTGTGCATAAAAAACAAAAAATAAAAAATTATACTTCTTCACCAAACTACCCATTATGAAAAACTATGGAATTAACCATTGCATTTAATGAGACAAAAACAAGATCAGATAAATATAGAGAAGGCTGATATATTCTTACACTACCAGCCAAGAGTTTGGACACACCTTTTCATTCAATGGTTTTTATTTATTTGTATTATTTTCTACATTGTAGATTAATACTGAAGATTAATTACAACATAATTCCATATGTATTCTTTTATAGTTTTGATTTCTTAAGTATTAATCTACAGTGTATAAAATACTTAAATAAAAACCACTACATGAGAAAGTGTGTCCAGACTTTTGACTGGTAGTGTATATATTCATAACAGACACCACACTGTGGTGTCATTGTCTCTGCGATTTGCATAGCAGGATATTATATCATAGTTCCTCTTCCCTATACCGGCCATACGTGGTTTGTGCATAATTTGTGGGCGGCAGGACAAACATGGTTATACATCACTTTTACTTGCAAATCCTAAATACTCTCTTATTGTATATGTGTACATCTACATTTGACTTGTTAAAGTCTACAATGTCACACACTAATTACAATATTGTTTTAAATGAATTGCAAATAATGTCAGTAATTAGTCATTTATCAGGCAAAAATGACAAACATTCACTGCCTCTCATATTTGAGCTACTGTTCTCTCCCATGTCATTGTAAATTTGCAAGGATTGCAAGGATTTTTTGACATCTTACAGACTTAACAATCAGCCAATCAGAAAAATAAGACATTAATAATAATGCTATCTACTGAGGTCTCCATTGTTCAAGCTTGTGCATAGATTTTATGGCTTTTACAGCTTTTTTTTGCCTGATATTGATTGACAGAACACCTCCAGTTTCGACACGCGAACCCCATTTGTAGCGCCGTCATGCATGGCTGCCACGGATAATGACACAGATAAGAATTTTAATGAGAAAAATGTCATCTCCAACCATCCCTTTTCTTTTCCCGCAGGTGTCAAAAGACGACCGCAGCGACATCGAGTCCAGCTCTGACGAGGACGACAGCCCGCCGCCCGCCCAGAAGCACCACAGCAGCGCCACCAACGGGACCAACAAAAATCACGGGACCAACGGCTACCTGACAGGAGTCCCGTATCCTGATGAACACTGACTCAGATGATGTCACAACAGTGGAGCTTCAGACACCGTCCATTTATCTGTGTGTGTGTGTGTGTGTGTGTGTGTGTGTGTGTGTGTGTGTGTGTGTATGATGGAGACATGAACATCGCCTGTCTGGAAGTAGATTTCTGTGAATGCAGTTTTGTTATCGGTTCTTTACTAATTTCCTCGCGCAATTTCTTCTCTTCATCTATATATTTGCATCAAACTGCACACGGTGAAATATCAAACGCACTCCTATCAGTACAACCCACTCTGTTTAGCCGATGAATGACAGCATTTGACTTTATGGTGTAAGCATGCTACTTTAACATATAGCAGTCTGGCATACTGGGGGTGTGTTTTCTCCTCTGTTTGTGTCTTTCTATGTTATTTATTTTTTATAAATATGTTTGCAGGTTGTAGTCACTTATCTATTCTACCTTGATGTCAGTGTTAAAGATGAAATAGTCTTGAACAACAACAACACGGCTGATTTTTTGGATTTTTTTCCCCTCTCACATCACTCATCACGAGTGTTAGCGAAATGCTGAAGACCCGGGTTTACTTTTAATGCTACACCCCCAAAGATTTACCAGAACGGTGATTGAGATTGTCTTCACTCACGAATGGAATCGTAATGTGAAGTTGACTCACATTTTGGAAATACAAACGTTCTCCACTCAAATTGTATATGAGATGTCAATAACAGTATTATGTGTGTGCATCAGATATGGCTCGATGCTGTATTCCCGTTTGAAGCATTTTGTTAAGTATTCTGGTACATTTCTGGTAAGGATTACATGAAAGGCCATTTGTCCTCTTATGAGGCAGACGTGAGCTGTTTGAATTATTCAATAAAAAAAAAACATGACGATTGCAAATATGTGTGGTTGTGTTGAAAAAGCTTCATCAGTGACGGGCTGCTCTAGTAGAATAATGGTTACCACGTAACTAAGTCAACATGTCTGGCATGAGAAAGGCTAAAGGGAGGCACATGTGAACTCAGATTCTTCTGCAGTGTCCTCTAGAAACATATAAACATAGTAGTGGAAAGTGACCAAGTGCAAAGACCCAAAAACTGCACACAAGTATAGCTTTGAGGTACTTGAGCGTCTCCATTTTGTGCTACTTTATACTTGCACTCAACTACATTTCAGAGGGAAATATTGTACATTTATTCCACTACTTTAGCTATTTTTGAGATGAATATTGTTTACAATAGATAACACGACAAACTTTTGAGTTGTTAACCTAACAGAATCAAAGATTAGTGAATAAATCCAAAACTGAAAACAAATTTGTTATCAGAACTACTTCTTTCCTTGCACATTAATCATATCATAACCCCTTCAGGTTTGTCTGGTGTCCCTGTGTTAAATTATTACTTTAAAAACTTACTCCTGTTAATACCTACATACATTCACTTACATGGTGTTTTTCATGTAGGATCTTTTCTTATGATGAACTGTTGTTACATTGCTGTATTGGTACATATGTAAATTATCTGAATACTTCCTCCACCTCTGCATTAACAAAACCCATTCACGTCTAACGTCTGCTCTGACATGTAACATGGTGCATGACACACTCAATAATCCTACAGTCTGTATGATAAATATCAGGCATTCCAAATAACTCTTCCATTAGATGACAGCACTGCACAATTACCAGATTCCATTAAGGCATCCTTCATACTGGGTTTTTAAGTGGTTACTAATGGCTTTATGAATGGCTTTGTTTTTGTTGTTTCAAGCCAATTAAAATGCAAATTTTTGGGGATGCAAAGATGTAAAAAGTGGTTGGATCACATGCCTGGACCACAAGTCATTCATTTACTACTTACTAACACTGACAGCTTCAGATCTAATGGTCATTAGTGAGGATTTACTTAGATATTATCGGCATTAAATATTTCTTCTTTTAGGATATTGCCTGTATTTGATAGTGATTGTTTGCTTGCAAGTTCACAAACTTAAAAAAATGTCAATGTTGTCATTAAAGCTCGTTTCCACTTTGTACAAATGGCAGAAACAAATAGTTAATGCAAGTGTCCTCATGTCTGAACATTTTTAACTGCACATATTCTGACAATCCAAAGCTGTTCTCTATAATGGCTTACAGAGATCTTTAAGTATCTGTAAAGTATTTACTAACCCTTTTATAAAAAGTGACTTATTAGGAGGTGGTACTTGACATGAAGCAGTTTTGTCATCTAACTTTTTTTGACTTGTGATTGTTGTCTACCTGCAAGCAGACTGACCTGCCATCGTAGGTAGCAAACGCCTGCCACCAGCTTCAGTTTACACCTGTAAAATTTTTTCCCACCCCTTTGACTGGAATTTTCCTTTGTATGGCACACTAGCACAAGCTCAGGTGATTTCCGCATGAGTGACTTTGGGAGGAGAGTGGTCAAAGTTCCAGGTCCAAAGTCAACAAACAGCCACAGTCTTAAGATGAAGGACCCTATCAGCACCTGCACTGTGAGTATATCTTTTAAAACAATGAGGGTAGTGTTTGTTTTCAAAATACAATGGAGTAAAGCATAAGACCGAATATGCAGACAGTACGTAGACAGATCGCACAACTATCACAATCACAACTAGCTTTGTACTGGTTTGAACTCTGTTGCTTCAGGTGTTTGCTGCCTCACAGCACAGTCTCACGGAGTTATTCACTGTCTTTCAGTACAACCAGCTCTATCAGAATGTGAAACGATACTCAAAGAATGGGGAGCATTTCTGCAAAGAGCTTATGACAGTGTTTCAGCAAAGGTAGGTTCAGTACTGTTGTGGATATAGAAACATTTCCGGATTGACTTTTAGCTGTTAATGTCGGATACGGCCAAATATTCCTCCTTACAGGGCTGAGCTGGAAATGACTTATGCCAAAGGCCTACAAAAACTTGCTGGCAAACTCATCAGGGCCTCCAAAGGAATGTCAAACAAGTAAGGGACACAGTGCTGAATTTTTAAATGGGTCTATCTTTTGTCTGTTCTGTGTTTAACATGACCTCTTCCTGGGACTAATTGCCATGTGGTGTAGAGAAATAATGGCATCATGGGAAAAAACATGCACCCGGCAAGTTAGATGTGAACAAAACACAGGCAGGTGTCAGGCTAATTAGCCCAAAGCTCTAACCTTTTCATGCTGGCTCCCCACTCAGTTCCACCTACAGCGCCTGGTGTCATGTGTCAGATGAGATGTACTCGAGAGCAGACGCCCACAGGTAGCTTTCAACCCGAGTTCACCTCATAGCTCAGCCTGTCCACAGATTTAAAACAAAACAAGGAAATGTTAGGGCGATTTGGAGTTAAACATGCTGTGACGTTCTCATTTCAGATCATTAGGAAATGCATTTCATCAAGAAGCAATCCTGGAAATACGACAAGTCCTAGAGGAGCATAACAAGAGGAAGAGGCCTGTGTGTAACTTGTTCTCTCTGTATCAGTATGTCTCTGTTGTAGCTTCCAGTCACATCATAACGTGTCTCTAACCCTCCTCTGCATTTTGATAGCTTGACAATGCCATTGAAAGAAATGGAAAACTTGTTACTGCTAACTGGAGTGAACAACTCAAGGTAGGGAATCTTTTTCTTGAAAGGAAAAAAGTGTTAAAAATACATAACAAGATAAGAATCAGCTGTGGTGAAATTCTAAATCCATAAAAAGGATGTGTGGCTGTAAGATAATGAGTTACCTACAGTAATTGTTATAGTGAGGGCCTTATTATAGATACATGCATAATGCATTACAATGCATGCATAATGCATTGTCAGGGTTGATATAAGCTTTAATAATGCATAATGCTGTGTTAAAACAGTTACAACCCATTAAAAGTTGGGTCACAACACTCTGACGGATTATAATAGTTTAGAATTTCATAATTTTTGACGATACATTACAAAGTTGGGTGTAGTCATGAAGGTGTTATGACCGGCTATAACCATTGTCTCTGCTCATTATAGTGACAGAGAGCACATAATGGTCACAGGACTTTAGAACCTTTACGCAAAATGGGCGCATTTATCATGAGTCACTTTGATGTTATGGTCATACCCAAAAGGATATTTGATTGTGGCTATGACGTCCTGTGCAGCATGGAGGCTTCCAGAAACCTCCATGCTGCATACTGAATGTGTCAAACCACATTACAGTTGTTAAAGATGAGGGATACATTGAAAATGTTTCGCCAAATAACATCAGTAACAAATACTCATGTAACTCATTGGAATTTACATAAAGGAACATTAGAATTAATTAATTTATATGACAGATTTTCACAAATGTAAGTATATAAATCAATAAATAGTTGATTTAATTAACAATAAGTCATGATACAGTGCTTTACTGTATTGTAAATCTTGTCACAGAAAATATTTCAAATTACATCCTTTTGATGTATTCTGATTTTCCTCAGAAACACCTCACAAAAAAGAAAACCTTTACATGAAAGCAAGCTGGACGCTATGTTTTAAATCTGACCCACCTTTCTTCACACACAAAAGTACTGAATGCAAAGTTATTTACTGATTTAATTTTCTTACACCAATAATATTCTCATGTGACTATCTTGGTAGGTGAATATCTCATGTTTATGTCTTAAAACAGATAAAAAAGAAACTAGTTGGACTAACAAGAGAGCACGAGGCCCTGTTCAACTTTGTGGAAAACAACAGACAAATCTGCACAGAGAAAGAAAAGCAAAAGGTACAAGATACCAAGCTACTGTATTTTCATCACTGCGTACGTTTTCATGATCTGGGAGAGAACAGTCGCTGGAAAAGCTGTCGGCACAGTCGCTAATGATTTTCTTTTCCACTGTTGTTGACTGCAGATGCTTAACAGGCTGACTAAGTCAGCAGAGATGCAGACGCGGGTGGATGAGGAGTACTTTAACATCAACATGGAGGGTCATCAGATGAGACTAAAGTGGGAAAACACATTGAAAACCTGCTACCAGGTGGGAAAAAATGCTCTGTCATTCTGCACAAATTTAGCTGTTCACTCCTATCAAGAGTGGCTTTTTTTGAGTCATGCTCAAGGGCATCTTATTTGTGATAAGAGCTGAACCAGTGAGTGTGTAGTTGCAGGAAATGTGTAAAAGCACTGGGTCAGTTCATCACCCAAATCCTGTTTGTTGATATTCACAGTTAACACGGTGTATTCTGCAACTTATTTCATGCCACATAATCAGACGTTGCACACATTATCCAGCGCGCAGCAGGGAAAAGCAGCACAAGCAGAAATAAGGAAAGAGCCTTGTTCAAGGACACATCAGCAGGACACGAGGCTGCTGGCTCAAACACATGATGCTCCAGTTACTGTGCAGTCGTTCAGACTCGATGACCTCATTTTCTTCTGTGCTTTTATGTTAATGTTACATCAGGGTTAAATGACAATCATCCAACAAGTGGAGATATGTTAGATTCACCAGGGTACATGACATGACCAGGAGTCTGTCTGAAGAGTCTCTTCTTTTCAGATCATACAGGAGCTGGAGAAACAGCGAATTGAAGTTCTGCACAACATTTTGAACAGATACAGCCTCCACATGTCCGGCTGCGGCCAGACGCTCAAACATGTAAGACAGCCTGACCTCCATCCCCGAACACGTCACGGAATCACTTCCAGGATATGACTACAATCTGCATCCCTTCTGCTGTTTCTAGGGCCAAAAACAGATAGAACAGGCCGCCTTGAGGGTGGACGTGGACAAAGACATACGAGCACTGGTGGAGGAAAACAGCACCACAGCAGAGGATAACAAAGCAGAGTTTTTGATGACTGATTATTTTGTAAGTCCGTATTTCATGTTTTGCTTTTTCTGCAGGCAACAAACTCATTCAGTCACTCACCCAAAAAAAAGACAAACCCAGTCGTCTCTGCAGGGGACATCTTTTTGATGCGTGTGTTCGCTGCAGATACAAGAATCAGCTTGTAAATTTGGAACAGGGCCTGACAATAATCCTGTACTATGCTCTGTTGGGTATTTATTGTTTCAGTAAACATATTATTGTGCTGTACATTTTAAATAACTAGTTATAAGGTTGATTTTTAAAAATGTGATGGTGTTCTCAATAGAATTTTACTTATTGAATAAAATGTATATAATGTAGAGGAATATGCATGAGTGCAGTGCAATATTAGCAAAGGAATTATATTTAAAATTTCCACAAAGTACTCGTGGCCCACACAAGTCTGCAACACAGAGACCTTGTAGCTTTAACAAATACGCCATTAAATGTTAGATTTTAATCCAAGATTTAATATGATTCCCTGTTATCTGTGTTCAGGAGGAAGACAGCAAATCACTGATGGGCAAAGACAGAAGAAGAGATGCCATCAAGCTCAAACTTGAGCGTCTGGAAGACCGTATTGCAAAAACAAAGAAAGACTGCGAAGGTAGGTTAACTTAAACACAGGGTTTCTGCAGAAATCAGCCAGTCAGATTTAATGCTTTTTAATGCGATTTAAGGCCTTAATTTTCGCAAAATCAACTTAATGACTATTAATGCTTTTTAATGCCCTGCAGAAACCCTGAAACAAGTATTAAAGAATGAGCAGACAGACCACAAGCGAGGTCATTCATTTTGTCATTCTAAAGTCAAATTTTTCTGCAGGAATTGAAAAGCTGATAAAAACATATTCTGAAAATCCGTCTTTTTCCAACCAAAAGAACCTTGAGGAAACTGAACAGCAGCTCGATGAGGTAAATAGTGTGCAGAGTGGATGGATATTTGCTTCAAATTGATAATAAATTTGATTTTCTCAAGTGATCGCTAACGTCATTTGCCATTCATAGAGTACTCTAAAACTGGATCTTCTCGAGGCCACACATTGCAAGCTCTCTGTAACGCTGTCTGAGTTAGAAGGAAAGCCCAAGTCATTCCACCGATTCAGCAGCAGCATTTTGAAATGGAAAGATAAGGTAAGATGAATGAGTCACCTACAGACTGCTTGTGCATTATGTGGTAGCTTATTGGTTTGCAAGGAAGGTTCATGACCACAGTGTTACTGGTATGAATCATTCAAATTAATGGAAACTATTGAGGTGAGGAAAAAGAACACATCAGTGAAGCATTTAAAGCAAAAACAAGGATTTTGGTGGAATACTAGACTAGTTATACTGGACAGATTGTAAGAAATATATCTTCTAATTGTAAAGTATTCTTCATTTGGTTACTGTATAAGTGCTGAATTAAGAAGGCTTCCTGTATGACTAGTGATTTTAAATACATAGAGCAAATACAACAAACTTTTTCATCTGTAGCTCAACAACCTCTTCATCTGATCTGATTTTACAGTAAATGTCATTTCACATTAGGCTATCATTTTTCTATACACTGGGACTCATTTTGTAATCTATTTGATTCAATTTGCATTCATACCACTACACTTGCATTAGCTAGGCATTTCAAATATTTATCCATTTAGACTTTTCTACCAACTTGCTAATTAATTTTAACGCGAACTCACAGTATTTAGCATTAATCACTGCCTCAGGGTATTAGGATATGTGTCTTCTGCAATAAGTAGTTTATTACTGGAGCAATAAGTCTTCTTTAGACCAGTCACATGCAGATTTGTATATTTCTTTTCTTCCTAAACTTTTCTAAAAACAATTAATGTACACCTTTTCTGCCGAAGGACTGTGAACATAGTGTCGTCCAGCTGACTCGTCCAGTCAAACTCAGGAGGACACCATTCCGGTCCCGACAGTCGCTGAGAGCGTCTATCATTTACAAAGGACCGGTTCAGTTTGTGGCACAGCAGTCTGTGGAGCCTTCACCGAACGTCACCGACCAGGAAACTTCCACAACCGCTGCACAGGAAACAGGAGCTGTAGAGTGTGACAGCACTGTAAACGGAGCACCGCCTCACACAGATGACGACAATGGACAAGGTAATTTATTTACAAAGCATAAAATAAGATTTATTTTATAATTGCCACATCTGGAAATGCATCATAAAATTAAAGCAATCAAAAATACTCCGCAGATCAAACACCAGAGTTGCCCAGTATAGGAAAATGCAAGGCCCTGTACAATTTCACACCTGAACACGATGATGAGTTGACTCTGAAAGAAGGTATGTTGTGACTCAACTGCAGATTTTTTTTATAACAGTAAAGACTGATAATTAATAAAATGATTTGTTTCATAGGGGATCTTCTAGACATTTGTGCCAAGGAAGAAAATGGCTGGTGGTTTGGAACTCTTAATGGACAGACAGGCCATTTCCCATCAACCTATGTGGAAGAGCTGCCTGTTTTAGACAGTGTTAAATCATCTGACGCCTGATGAGCAGCAAAGACTCACAATGATTTGAGAAGTTTCCGAAATTCTGCAGTGCTGAAACTGCACCCACAAAAAATACTGATTTCTGTTTATGCACCAACAATTTCATTCAATTTAGTGCATGTTTGTCTGCTGACAATAAGGATCTGTGATTTTCCTTCACTGTCCTTCGTTATTTTGTGATGCTCTAAAAATTTATTCTATATTTTAACTTTTACACCCAAATAATTATTTCCATTATTTATACTACAATGTGTACAGACAAACTCAGCTACTGAGAATATTTTTAAAAACACATACTTTATTATATCGGTATGAGTGACAGGAAAATAAAACTGTTTTACTTATTTGATATCCCTACTGTCTGTAAAATGAGTAATGATGACAAAAAATTAAACTGTTTACATCAATATGAATGATCAGATATTTTTTTAAAGTGTCGTCCTTTAACTATGTACACCAGAAGACATGTTCTCTAAAGGAAGAAGTCCAGGGTTTGAAAAGACACGAAATACGCAGATTCCAGTAATCTGTAATATGACTAAGCTCTCTCAATAAAAAGTCTGAACACTTGTTAATTATTGCCAGCAGAAGTGTATTTGAAATTCAGATCCAAGAGTCCCAACAAGGCAGTTGTATTGTATTGTATGATGTTGTATTTACAGACCTGTAATCCCCCTATGATGACTCTCCATGTAATCCCTCTTGCTTTCATTAGTCTGCATTGTAGTGAGAACTTCACTGCATGGTGTTGGAGCAGCGAGCCTGAGAGATAAACTCCTTTCGGACTTTTGCCAGGAATGCTGGTAAATTATTGGTCTCCTGAAGCTGGCTTTCCAAGACCGGCAGACACTCAAGGGTGGGGTCACTAGAAACAACTGTGAAAATTCAGGATTTGGGGAAACATTATGGAACAAATTTACAAGGCTTGTTTCAAGATAAGGCTGACAAGGATTCATATTTTAATATAAACATCAACAAACACAACGAAAAGACCAAAATTTGGGCTCCTGCTCTTCAAACATGGCTTACTAATTTGATCTAACAGGCAGTTATCAGGCTAGAATAATGAAGCTTCTTCTCATCCCACTAACTTGGTTCTTTGAGGATTGAACTGTTAACCCTGGATGCCGAATCCTGATTGAGTTAAAGTTAAAGAGCGCTTCAGGAACAGGTAATGTTGAATCTGTGCAGGACACAATGAAACCAGAGGATTTTAAGGACCCCTGCAAGGAAACATGGCTTCTCCGACAGGATAGTTTCCCAAAACATACATCTAAAAGCACCCAAGAATGGATAAGAACTATTTGGATCACTCTGTCAAGGTTTGCAGTGAGTCAAGAGTACTAATTCAACTGACCATCTATAGAAATGTTCAAATTTACAGTTGGAGAAGAAACCCAAACAGAAAGAGCCCAACAGGGGAGCCAAAGTACCATTTGAGAAGTGTACAAGTTCCATTAAAAAGGGCTCAGCAGCAGTACAGAATCAAACAGATTTACTACTAATTATTAGACTAAGGATCCCAAAATTCTTGTCTATGCCATTTTAAGTTGTATTATCTAAAATCATCAAAAACCAAATGCCATATGTCTGTTCTCCTAAACATATATTGTTGCAAGTACATTGTTTGTGTTGGTCTTCACACAGAATTTGTGACAAAAAAAAAACACATCTATAGATTAATATTAATGTCAGTTTGCTAATTTCATTAATCTGCACAAAATTTGCTATTGGAGAACACTGTAGTCTTCTGATATAAATCATATGTGTGTAACTTACTCTGGTATGATCCATTTTCTTTAATCCCCATTGTGATAACATAAGCGCTGTCCTGATTAGAAGGGTTGATGTTCCGGAAAACAAACTGCAACTTTTTACCTTTAAAGGGATAACAAACATGTTTTGTAAATTTTCCAGACATATTTTCTTTATCTCGGGTCAAAACCAGGGAGCTGCTCCAGGAAGAAGGTTTTACAAACTCTGAAATGAACATTTTAAATTCTTAATGGACAAACACTAAGACACAAAAAGGCTTTTCAGTATTAGAACAGCTGATGAGGGGTTAGTTCAGTCAAGTCAGAGAATGCTCCCTCTGAGTTACGAGTGTGGTGAGGGGAAAAAAGGCCATCATTGATAGAGCTGACGTTATAATTCACCATGGCAACAGGAAAATACGTAGCAGAGCCTCCATTTTAATCTACTGGAGATAAAAAATAATGTGCAACTGTGCCCATTTTATTCAGTATCCTTCATCCATTTATCAGACTGAAATTTATTTTATGATTGATACAATAGTGGATCCCTAATTATTGTTGCAATAAATTTCTAATTGCATTTCTTTAGCTGTAACCTTATGGGAATGTTGGAAGCAGAAGATTAAACCGAACAGATATGGCATTAATTTATTTATAGAACCATGGCTGTAACCTCATAATGTAACTCTTTATGGTGCTCTAAAGAACTGAAAAAGTGTATAATTTTAAACTGAGTAAACAAATGATGTCTGTTTACATTTAATTGACCTCATTCAACAGCATTTAATGACTGTTGGCTGTTTCATCAAATTATATGCAACCAATATTCCAAACTGTATTCTTAACCCAAGTCTAGTTTTGCTTGAGTATTTTTTAGGCTACATTGTGATCATCCTCACTCAGGATCTCTTGATTTTTGTTACGGTCACTTTGCAGCTGTGACATTGCAAATTTCCACTTGTGGGACTAATAAAAGATATTCTATTCTATTCTATATTCAAATTATCTTCAATATGACATAACTATGTCTAAGAATGTTCCATCAATCACAGCATGGGAAGTGATTATTCATAGATCAATGTTTTAACCAAATATTAGTGTTGAACTCAGTACACAGAGTGTGAATGTAAAGAAAGAGATTGCAGTTTCTGTTATTCCAATGATAACAGACCAGATAACTTTAGCCAAGGCAGGCTGCAGATAAGAACTAATATCCAACTGGGATTTTGATTTTCTCGCCCAGTGTAAACTTTGCAAATTAATGCAATCTCATGTGAGCATTGATATCTAGACTATGTATAAGGAAATGAGACACTGTGTCTGACAGCTCCTTCAGACTTGGCAGTTAAACAGAAGAGAAAGAAATAGGTTTTGTGGAATAAAACGTATCAGTGGGCAAGTTAGGTTGACTGCAGTAACTTACTCAGAGGTAAAGTCATCTCTATTTCTGAAAGTGAAAACATCCCCATCTCAGAGTTAACACATTCAGTTTTCACTAATTACATCCCAGGGGCTTTTTTTTTTTGCAGTAAGTTAAAGTTACTGTTATGCACATAACAAAGATGTGGCAGTTCTGTGACATACTCTTTTCTTCTCTCCCCTGGTACAAGAGACACTGCTCAAGTAATAATACTTACCCCAGCCTCCACATCATTGAACTCTGACTGGTACAACAATTATTTCTGACTAAACCACTTCGATGCTGGTGTCGTCACATAGAACATGTGACTGAACCACTGTAATAATTCAATGCAGTGATACAATAGGCGCTTTCTTGCTTTTTTTTTTTTTTTTTACCTCATTTATACTTGCTCTAGTTTTTGGAATTGAAATCCACATAAGAAAGAATTCCTACAAACACAAACAAGAATTTAAGTGTGTTAGACTAAATGCCTACAAGCTTCAGGCAAGAGGTGCACCAGGGCAGAAAACCTTCTAAGCTCTAAGCAAGATTGTAACTTGGAAAATCCCAATGCTAATTTCTATTAATGTATAAAAACACTGATGGATAATACAAGTAGGAGGACTGAATAAAAATACTTTAAACAGAAATATACGTGTTTGGCATACCTTTGTCCTGCTCGGTTTTGCCAAGGATTGTTCGTATCTCCATCCCCAAATGATCATGAAAGACCCCTCTGGCTTTCTGAAGATTCCTCAGTCTGTCTTTGTTGGCTTTGTTTTGAGACTCAATTACTGCAAAGGGAAAAAAATAAACAAATTCAGAGGTCAAGTACTAAAACCACTATATACTTAAGTCACAAATTTACATTTGTGATATACCATCACTTCAATTTTCAAACATTTTCTTACACTCTGTTCTCTTGGCTTGTTCTTCTTTAAGTTTCTCAATCTTCTGGATGATGTCCTCTTTCTGCATCTCCTTCTCTTGAATCTCAGATATCATTTCAGATATGGCATGCCGTTTGCCCTTCAATGACACGTTTTTTTGTTCCAAGTCTAGGGAATAAAGACTGCATCAGTCTAAGTACATCCTGACATAACACAATGAAGCTGCCGGTTATCTCCTTAACACAAAAGTGCCAAAAAGAGAATACAGATGGGAATAATGATGATATTTGACATTCGTATACAAACACAGCTACAACTGAACGGCATGGCATGTAGGTTAAGTACAGGTGTAATGCTGTGTGGCCTAAAGCAGAAACTCACCTTTTCTGAATGTCTGTATTGTGTCAAAGACCATCTCATCATCCTTACACTTTTTTAAAGACGTATCTGGATAAAAGAAAAAAAAATATCTATAAATAACCATTCAAATTAGCTAAATCTAGCATTAAGAACAAATGCAAACGATACTTAAACTGTATATGAATGATAATCCACTTGGTCCTCATTCCTGATTTCATGGGCCATACTCAGTATCATAAAATATTCCCAAAATACAATGCCACACTGCAACTATTTGGTTTTAAGTTAAAAGAAAAGGCATTCAAAGCAAGACACTACTCATATCAGAACTGTTAGACTAACAGATTTAGCTACAAACAGTATTGCCGAATCACATTTTAAAAAAATCATGTCATACATTTATTTCCATGTGATGTTATTCCTGTTTCATGAAAGAATTTTTCAAGCTATATTTTACAGTGACAGGGTTATCCGCAATCTTTTAAGTAGCTGTCAATTACACTAGATAAGTTGTTTTTAAAATTATTCCAAATCCCAGCCTACTGCGGCCTAAAAACCTAGCTAACAGAGTCAAGTGGCGTCAAGTGGAGTCAAGAAGGCTTGCATACACATATACTACATTACAATTTAAACATGATAAATATACTATTCATGAGTTTTCTTAATATGAATTGCCCGATTAACAGTAAGGGTTAAAAATAATGCTGTTGTTGGAAAAAGTACTCGGTACAATATTATACAGTAAAATACAACAGGGACAAGCTACAGTGCTTCACATTTGAAAGGTTAAACCAGCTCAGTTCAAAAAACAAGGTTGGGAAATATACGGACGCAGAATATCTGAAACTTACCAAGTGCTGACTTCACAAACTGTATGTGGGAGTGGGACAATTCAGCAGTCGTGTCGATTACTTTTGCATATGTTTCAAGATGTTTGCTGTGGATCTCCTCCAATGTACTGGTGAACTTATCACTCATGTTTGGGTCATTAATGGACATCATGATGTTCTGATATCAATCTGTGGTTAAAAAAAAAAGAGAAAGAAAGAAAAAAAGACGGCACCTTGTTTATTGTATGGACGCTAGAAAGAACTAGTTTTGCTTTAATGCAGGACACAGAGCAGGTATAATTATGCACGGGAATAAAGGTAATGGCTCCAAAGGATGGCAACCAGCTTCAAGGTGATAATATAGATAATATATTGGCAGAACACTGTCTAAACAGTCTGAATTGTTTACAGCCTTCCGTACGTTACGTTACGTACGTAACCTAAGCTAATTTAAAGTGAAGAAAAACGTTAGATTTAGATTGACGGCTAATGTACGATACAGCGGCGTACTATCGTTGCACAATATCGATAGTAACTAGGACTAAGGAACTAAAACAGCGACACTGGCTAACTTCAAATTATGAGCTCAGCTAGCAACATTAGCATGCTAATGCTAGCAAGGAAACATTAGCCAGTTAGCTGTAAGTGTGCCTGCCCAAAATTTACGTTACTCTTGCAGCAATGAAACTAAGGACTTTTTTACAAACAGGCACTGGTGCTGCTAGTTCATTTAAGTTTGTATTTAGTACTCACATGTTTAAAGTCTCAGTCGGTGGACAACTCCTGTTGCTACTGACTCGGTCGTTATTTTCAAAAATCCGCGGTTTGAACACAAGGAGGCGGGCATTGAAAATAGGAAATGACGTCTTACTATTTTACTTCCTTGTAAACATCGGCTAATATTTTTTTTTATCATCCTCGTTTATATCTTAGAGGCGTTGAGTTTCCAGTGTATGTTTTCTGCCTATATATTAAATAGCATATTCGGTTATTATTTTCTGCAGCATGTTAAAATTCATATATATTCATCTCTGCTTTTGTTGCAGCTTTATTCCACCTTGTGGCCAATTTGAGGAACTTCAGATGTTCTCAACTAAACTGCTCAGCAGCATCCAGCCCAAACCCTGCACAGTAAAAATATATCATTGCCAGTATTCTGTATGCAAGTTCCCAAATTCCTGTAGTTTTAACATGGGAAGAAAACTCAGTAGTGCTGGATGAACTCAGTAAACTCTGCTGTGGATGCCAGATGGGCTGTGTTTTTCAGTTACAGTACTATGGTAAGCCCATTTTGTTGCTATGCTCACTGAGAATGAGAATATTAATGAGGCTGAAAGGATCCAGGGGGTTACATGGGTCGCTTTTCGTGTGTTCAATGGCTAATATTTAACAATTGTAAAAGCAATGTTCTGTGAAACATTTAATGGTTACACAGTCAGGATGTAAACAGTTTTGTAACATGTCTTAAAATGCTGAGCTTGATAGCTTGGGAACACATTATTTGATTCCTTACGGGTTCAATCTGAAGATCTTGCAGTTGTTGCCATGGCTTTGTTGAATGATTTATGGTGCCAAGTTGGGATATAAAGCGATCATGCTGCTTTGACTGGGGCTGTAGAAGCAGTTGTGCTCACAGAAAGGGAACCAGATGGATTTCGTCTACAGCTTTGGTGTGCTGGTTATACAGCACCTGCAGAGCAACTACAGGGAATATCATGACTTCCTCAACTTCATGTCAACAGTGGGGGACCCTCGCAATATTTTCTCTGTCTATTTCCCCCTCTGGTTCCATCTCAGTCATAATGTGGGCACCAAGATGATATGGGTGGCTGTTGTTGGAGACTGGTTCAATCTTATTTTCAAATGGTAAGTCAACTCTGAGGATCATATTTTATCTTAATCTTGCATATTTATAGACTTTAATATGTTCTTTTTTAGGATTCTGTTTGGACAGCGGCCTTACTGGTGGGTGCAAGAAACTCACTTCTACCACAATGATTCGATACCACATTTGAAGCAATTTCATACAACTTGTGAAACAGGGCCAGGTTTGTATGTATGTAGTACATTTTAGCCAAATAAAGTAATGGAAAAACAGTTCCAGACACCTTCTTTGACATTTCTTTGCACAGGTAGTCCATCTGGTCATGCCATGGGCTCATCAGGTGTCTGGTATGTGATGATCATCTCTGCTCTAAACTTTGCCCGACCCACCAGTGTCTCATCTGTTGGGAATTTTCAGAGGTAAGAAGTTACACTGTGCCTACAGAATGCAATGAGTGCTTCCTTTGTTACTGAATATTTGTGTTCTTGCAGGTTTCGTCTTCTGAGATCCTGTTTGTGGATGGCCTTCTGGGTCATTCAGATAAGTGTTTGCATCTCAAGGGTTTTCATTGCAACACATTTCCCACATCAGGTCATTCTTGGTCTTTTCATTGGTATGCTCCACTTCACTGTAACATATTTTATCTTTTATATACTACTGCGTTTGATGCCACAGTTAATCATCTGTTTTTTTCTTCAATGTGTAGGTATGTTGGTTGCTGAGGCGTTTGATCACATCCCCTCAGTCTACAACGCAAGCTTGAAAGTGTACCTGCAGGCCAATGTTTTCCTTTTATCTTTCGCTGTTTGCTTTTACCTGCTGCTCCAACTGATGGGCGTCGATCCTCTGTGGTCAGTGGCTAAAGCCAAGAAGTGGTGTGCTAATCCAGACTGGATCCACCTCGACACCACACCTTTTGCTGGTCTGGTGAGGAACCTGGGAGCTCTGTTCGGTCTCGGCCTGGCGGTGAACTCGGAGATGTTCGTTCAAAGCTGTAAGGGCAAGAATGGCTACAAAGCTGTATTTAAGCTCATGTGTGTTACTGCAACTCTCACATTTCTGCAGCTGTATGATTTCATCAAAATGCCAACTCACACCGAGGCTCTGTTTTACACTCTGTCATTTTGCAAAAGTGCTTCAATACCTCTGGGTGTGGTCGCTGTCATTCCTTACTGTGTTCATTTGCTGATCAGAGATGAGGAGCGGAAGCTGGCTTAGACCTTGAATGAAATATGAAGTTCAGTTACAGTGTCTCAGATACTTTTTATTTAGCATTGAAGAATATGAAATGGTTGTGTTGGCAGACAGGTGAGTACATAAGTGCAACCTGTTACAGTTATTCACTTACTGCACAGTCTCTCATAAGCACTGAAACTACAAAATAGTTACATTACTGTGTTCAAATAGTAAATGTTTGTATTTTGCTTAGTTTGAACATAAAGCATGGTGTGTGTCCTGTCTGAGTTTTTGTTCTTTACATGATGTTTGTTTTATATTTGCAGCATAACTAAGTATATGTATGTATATGTGAAAGGCTGTTTGGAATTTGTAGTTTTCTTAATAAAGAATTTTTTTCAGAATGTTATACTTCCACTATATTCATTTGCATTTGTGCAGAATTGTTTCTGTTTTTCCGACAAATACACATCAGAAAAAAAATGTAGGCTTCAGGGTCTTGAAGGATATTTTGAGAGATTGAATGGCCAAACTCATAGTTGTAGAACATAAGAAGTTTTTATGAAGCAGGTTCATTGTGAATTTGGAATAATTCCAAAATTCAAATAAATATATGAGTTTGTTTACTCTTGATCAGGGGTAGCCAACACGGTGCCCGCAGGTGCCTGGTTGCCCGCAGAGACCATGTGAGTTGCCGATGACACATGTTCTAAAAATAACACTAGTCACCATGAAATTCCTTATAAAAAAATTATAGTTGCTGTTCTTTTTAAATCAAAAATACTTACATTAATCCAGATTTTAAATTACAATATTTATTATATTTAAAAAAAAAACGAAACAAAAATGTCTTCGGTGTAAATGAACTTTGACCTTGTCCGAGTCAAAGTTCACTGCGCATGTCCAACAACACGTCACTCTGCTGAAGCGTCCGGGCGCAGACACTTTGGGAGGCTTGATGTGGTTTTTATCCCCAAAACATGACAGAGAAGTGACAGAGAAAACGCTATTTTCACGATGACTGGGAGGAAGAGTTCTTTTTCACGACAGTGAAAGATAAAGGTATGTGTCCTATTTCCGGGGCGACTATTGCGTCGGCAAAGCGGCACAATGTGGAGAGACGCTAATTTAGCCGCTACAAAGCTTCCATGCTAACTAGCCACCTGGTAGCGCACATAGACTGGATGCGCACTATGGACAGGAAAAGCCCGGGACTTAAAGGCAGCTTTGACATCTACTACGTGGTGAAAAGTTTCTTCATGGAGAAAAATGCACCATTAGAAAAGCTTGTTTTAATGACGACGGATGGGGCTCCTCCATGACGGGTCGCCATGCAGGCTTCATTGTACGATGCAGAGGTGATCCAGACTTCCCAACATTCCTACATTACCACTGCATCATTCACCAGCAGGCCATATGTATGTACAGAAGTGGCCGGATTTGATCATGTGATGACTCGTGTCGTGAAGATCATAAATGGCTCCAAAGCCAAACAACCAGGACATTGAAGGTGCTGCTGGAGGAGCTGTCAGCTAAACATGGTGACCTGTTACTGCACACAGAAACCCCAAGGATCAGCATGGGACCAGTTTTGCAGCGTTTTTTGTTACTGTTGGCCAAAATCAAAGAGTTCATGCAGTCCAAAGGGGAAGACACCTCGCTGTTTGAGGACACTGAGTGGATTCTTGCCCTTGCATTTTTAACAGACATCACTGGGAAACTGAACCATCTTAACCGTGAGCTGCAAGGTAAAGGTAAGACATGATAAGCTCTGCAATGCCAGGCTTCCCACTAACACACATTAACAGACAAAGAAAGAGGTAACATGTCGTCATTCAAAACACCGTGCCATTACACAAAATTGTGAAAAATAATTTGTTGAAAACATGTAATGATTTGTTGTTATGATTTGTTAAAAATGTTGCAATGCTGGTGAAAAATGCTGGTGATTAGTACTAATGTGATAGGAATCATTTCAAAATGTGAAAGGGTTGATTTTTTTTTTCTTACATAACTGATAATTTGTACAAACATGGGACAGAGTTCATGGATTGTTCAAAAATGTTACAAAGGTGGTAGTTTGCACAAATGAAGCATGACTTGATGACAGTTAATGATTTCCTAAAAATGTTAGAAGTGACAATTTGCACAGAAATGTAACTGGTGTGATTTTGAACAAAATGCTGCAAATATGCTGATTCATACAAAACTGTCAAGAAAGATATTTACCAAAGTTTCAGAGATGGGATACCTCTGACTTTTAAGTATTGGAATGGATTTCCATATACGTGTGTGTGTGTGTGTGTGTGTGTGTGTGTGTGTTTGTGTTTCCTACCGTCATTGTTGTGGAAATCGTTAATAATTATTGTAAGGAATAATTAACATAAATGTGATCAGTCTTTTTACATATTATTTTCATTATTATTATTATTGTTTAAAGATGATGGCGCAAGTTTGTTATTGAGGAAGTTTGTATCAAACAAGGTGCCCTTCATACTACTCAGTACCCTTGAAGTTGCTCTCAGGTTCAAAAAGGTTGATGACCCCTGCTCTAGATAATGCCCGAAACAAGATAGTACCTAACCTTCAAAAGCAAACTGAATTCTATTCTTACAATCTGCATTCTCCATCTGTACAGCATAGAGTGAAAAATAGATAATTCAATTTATAAAACAGTGCTGCTCAGTTAAAGTAAAAGTCTACATTATGAATATATCTTTTCAGTTTCTCAAAATTTAGATTATGCTCCAAAATAACAATAATGAATATTTAAACTGGGCAAATCTCCATGACAGCAGCTCAACAACACATCTGACATATTCTTTCCATAATTCCCTACATTTTTTAGGACCCACTGAATCATCCGGCACTGTGTGTATTACATAATCTCTGATGGGTCTCTTAGCTTCTTCTGGTAAATTCAGATATTAATCGACCTAAATGTAATGAGGTAGAACAGAGTCTCTGATGTAATTTGATTAGGCATATGAACGAAACTTCCGAGCAGAACCCATTTCCACGTCTTTTCCCACCATCTCTGGTTGCTTAGTACCCGGTAGCACCTGAGGCTGGGCACCGAGTGATGTAACTGTCCTGAGTGCATGGGCTCCTTGCTAAGCCAAGCTTGAAGAAACATCTGTGTGTCTGGGTAATTTATTTTGACTGGCATTGGAAGTAAAGCAACAGAGAACCACTCAGTAGCAGCATACATTTTATCCATGCCAACTTTTGCATAATTAAGCCAAACATGTATTTAACAAACAATGAAAACTAATTAAAAGTTTTCTTTCCTTTTTTTTTTTAAATATGGGGAAAATGTTTAAATTAAATACATTATGCTTTGATGATATAACACTGACCTTTGTCCAACCGACTGTATTGAGGTAAAAAAGCAAAACCCTTAAATTCAACATCTTGTCATTCATTTCCACAGCGATGAGCACTTTATCCAATGACAGATTTTGTTAAAAAGAACAACAGCGCCCCCAAACTTTAAAAATAAAAGCTAAAAACGTCAAAAAATTACAGTAACACTGAACTGGAAAGACATATCTTGCTAGTAACAAAACATTACATTTTGGTTGAATGAAATCATGGTGAAACAGTAGAAATACATGTATTAAAAATAAACACATATTCAGGAATGTATCATTAAATGCAGTTAGTGCAACAAAGAAAGACATTTCTAAACCTAGTCAATGAAGGGATAATAGTTGAATTTAGTGTTTCCCGTTGTCACTATGTTCTGACGTACAGTATTTGTGATTAAAATAATCATACATTACATGAAGAATAACTCATAACTAGCATGACCAGAGGCATGTCAAAAATGTGATCATTTCATTCTTACAAACAAACAAATGTGCAGTAAATAGCATTGTTATCATATAAGTAATAATAAAATACATAATTCCAAAAACTGTGCAGGATATGAGGTTACTTCATGAACTATTTTTTTTGGTGTGAGATCACAAGATGAACTCGCATTCATTCAAATGAGTAAATATGCAAACTATGCAAAACTGATATTTATCAGACGCTCTTTGTATCGTGTTGCTGCAGGCTCCTAGCTGATAGGAGCGCCTGTTGTGACCAGTTTGTAGTAGGCGCCCTTCTTGGCCATCAGCGTCTGATGTGTGCCCTGCTCTATGACAACTCCATGTGACATCACCGCTATGATGTCAGCAGTCTGGATGGTTGACAGCCGGTGAGCGATGACGATGCACGTTCGTCCTTTTCTCGCCTCATCCAGAGCTGACTGCACCGTCTGCAGGAAAACAGGGCTCAGTCATGAGAATGTTCTCTTGGTGTGTCGTGGAAGTATGTGAAGATGGTTTTAAAGCACTGCACACATCCGTCATGTAAAGACTCACTGACACATTTCTGTAGTTGCTGTAAAATATATCATACCTTTTCACTTTCTGTGTCCAGGGCAGAGGTAGCTTCATCTAATAGCAGGATCTTGGGGTTCCTGACAATGGCCCGGGCGATGGCAATGCGCTGTTTCTGTCCTCTTGACAGCTGAGAGCCCTGAGCGCCAACCTGAGTCTCATATTTCTGATAGTTTGAGTTGTGAGAGAAGTGAAGAAAGCAAAAGGGAACAAGTTCAGCAGTTGTAATATTTGAAAATGATTTTATTGGAGTGGTAAACATGTACCAATGCAGTATGAGTGCTTTACTAGTTGTTGTTTTTTTGACATTTTATTTGTTTACATTAATTGTGATTTAAAAGACACTTTATATGTAAGAAAGTCCCTGTGACCAAGGCCACATATGTATTTCAGGTACTAAAACAATGGGTGTGTTCTAAATTTCATTCTTGACCTTAGAAACAGTGAAACAATTTAACTCCAAGTTCCATTTAACAGCTTTTCTGGAACTTTAAGCCACATTACAAAATCTAAACCAGATGGTCATTGACTCGTAGATGTTTAAATTTCCATTTCTGACTGTCAATTTAAAAACAGGGCACATCCAGTAAGCTGAGGAGCATCATGTGATTCTATCAAGAGCTTTTGAACAGCTACTAAAAAGACGCTGTGGTGCGTTTTTGTGTCTGTATATAAGCTTTTTAAAGCAGGTTATAATGAGAATGCTCTGTCAACTCTTCATCATGCTGTCACTGAAAGGAACAAATGTTTAGCACGCAGTTTAGTATTAAGTATCTGTATCACAGTCAAATTTGCCTCCAGCAAAGTATGAATATTTAATTTATGCTTGATTGAACTATGCAGCGGTCTTGTTAACAGCAACACAGTGACCAGACTAACAATGATGACTTAAGTGGTCATTCCTGGAAAATTCATTTATGAAGTAAAGTGTTCTACTTACGTCTGGAAGCGTCATCACAAAGTCATGAAGAAAGGCTTTTTTAGCGGCCTCAACAATCTCCTCCATGCTGACGCTACGTGTGTTATCTCCATACTGTATATTCCCAGCTATGCTGCAGTCAAACAGAACAGGCTCCTGGGACACGATGCCAATCTGAGATCTCAGGAACGGCACGTTGACTGAATGAGATTGGTGGCCATCGATCAACTGAAAATAAGATGACACAGTTGAAGCAGAGTCAATGGCTTTGCGATATATTGAACTTATGTTGTGATTTTGGGAAATCAAAATGTAAAATACACACCACTTGTCCTTCATCAGGGTCATAGAACCTTTCCAGCAGTTGAACACTGGTGCTTTTGCCGCAGCCGCTGCTCCCAACAAATGCCAAAGTCTGACCAGGCTTCACAGACACAACCAAACCCTTCAACACTTGAGTGTCTGGTCGGGTCGGATACGTAAACTTGCAATTAAGGAACTCTATGTTCCCTCTGAAGTTCTCCTGAAAATGAATGATAAGGCTCATAGTGACAAAATGACATTTTAGTGCATAAAAATAATCATTAGTATCATCATCATAATTCTAACTCATTTAATTAAAATCCACAAACCCATTTCATTCCATCTGAGGGGCTTATGCTGATTTTAGGAGCTCTGTCCAACAGCAAGGCAGATTTTATTGGAACTTTTTATTGATCAATGAAAGTCACACATGTAGAAGTTTGTCATGAAAATAATCCCTTCTTGTCTCAAAATGACTTAGATGTAATATCACACTGTTGCTTAATTTAGAGATATATGAAGTTACTTCCTCTTTCTCCACCTATTCCTCCCACTTGTTGCAGATTGAGCACACCGGTTCTCCCACAGTCTACTTAGACAGTGTGTCTTAATCATCCAAAGGGATTTAAAAAGAAAATCAGTAGCAGTATACTGCCAACAAATGTCTCATTTCAAAAACGCCAGTTTAATTTTGAACATAAAGTGGTATTATTGTCCAAAAAGCACTTTGAAAAAGTAATTTATTGAAAACAACAAGTAAACTGAAATAGGCTGTTTATCAGCTGATCAAAAGTTTAAGACCATCGCTCAAAAAATTACAAAAAACTCTCCAAACCAGAACAAAAAAATTTCTCAGTAGGACTCAGTAATGAGCAGCTCCACTGTTCTTGTTAATCACTTCAAAAATTCGTTTGGGCATGCTTGATGCGAGTGTTTCCAGGAGGCTGGTGGGAACATTGCTCCAAGTGGTGAAGATGGCTTCACGAAGGGCATCAACTGTCTGGAACTGATGGCCATTTTTATAAACTTCCCTTGCCATCCATCCCCAAATGTTCTCTATGGGATTTAAATCAGGGGAACATGCGGGATGGTCCAAAAGAGTGATGTTATTCTCACTGAAGAAGTCCTTTGTCAAGCGAGCCTTGTGAATTTTTTTCAGTGTGGGATCTCAAACTTTTTTCTTCGGTAAATTTCTTTTATGCAAGGCACAAGCATTGGTTTTGGATTATTTTAGGGACAGTATTCTTTCAGAAGATGCTCACTGCAACACTTAACTGTTCCAATTTGCTGTATGTTCCATTTTAACAGTACTCAAGTTGTGTTTGTGGTGTGTACAAACTAAACGGAGAAGGGGTTTTACCTTTGATCATATTTACATGAGAATGATACTGATAAATGTAGTACTCAGTGTCTGAAACTTTTAACATGTCTGTGCAGACAGTGAGTCATTCAAGTCATGGTAATTCTAAATCTCAAGCCTGCATTAAAAGTACATGATAAGTGGTGTCCTAGATCTTCTCCTGTATTCAGAGATGGCTGCCCCAGTTTTGCATGGGCATCTTCCTTCACTGCCCTCTCAGACTACTCTGTCCAGAATGTCAACATTGCTGTCTTCAAAGAAATGTACCACATTATGCCGATCCAGGTGAACGACTTAGTAATGTCCTGACAAGCTGGTTCTCCTACATTATATAAAACTCATTGGCTATCTGAATTATTTTTGTGACAACAAACTGAACTCATAGCAACTGCTTCACTGAATGTTGAATCTATGAATATTTGAACGGACTTAAATGAAATATTGTTCTTCAGATGCAACAATTTGCCTGTTTTGCTATCCCTGCTCGCATTCTGTGTGTTAATACTTCAGTAAACAAAGTAATAATGTCATTTAGGATCCCAACAACGTGGTTCCGGTATTGCCAAATTCCAGACAGTCTCTCCTACACAAATGTAAAAATAACAGCTCATGGGATTAGTGTACTATGGATTACTTTTGCCTGGAAAAACAGTACACAAAAAGAAGGCTCTTTGATGTTTGCTGTCTTTTTGTTAACTGGTTTATCTACTATAGAAATAAATCATGTTTTCCTTCACATTGCAGAATAGCACTGATTGAAACAACGTTTCCAGGGACGTTCTGTACATGCATGCTTCTGCTGCCACGATTCAGCTGTTGAATGCTATTTATGATTATGGTAAGTTATCTTTGTAAATGATAATTAGAATACTGATCATGGTGAACTTTATGCTGAGGTTGGGTGGAACTGCCTCTCTGTAAGGCACAGGGCTTTACTTAATTGAAACGCCATAACTGTGATTATTACCCCTCCTACGTTACTTCACTGCTGTCTTTCAATCAGTGGTAAAATATAATTGTACTTAGATTCTGCACTGAACTACAAAACTGGGGTACTTTATACTCCTAATCCATTACATTTCAGAAGAATATATTGTAATTTTATTTGTCTAAGAGCTGTAGTTACTTAAAAAAATAAAAGAATTTTTGACATAAAATGAAAAAAGACCTTTTTAAACATGGTGTGATGCTTTGTCAAAGATGAAACTGCGTTTTGAAGTAGAGCTGAAGCGCTTTGCTGATTGGTTAAAAATTAATTCAAAACCATATTTACTAGTTGTTTAAGCCATTTTCATGTAAACATTCTACAATTTCATGGTTCTAGCTTTCCAATTTGCAATTTTTTTGCTTTTTCTTTCGATAATTTTGATAATTTAGTGCTTAGTGCACATATTTGTTGCTTCTAGGCTCAGCTATTGTATTTTTTTATTGTCCAGGGGCCTCAATAACTCTCTAAAAAGCCTCCGGCTGATCAGAAATGAGAGTTTGTCCTCCCTGCCACCAATTGCTCAAATATTATTGGCTTTCTCTCTGTAATTTTGTAAGGTCTTGAACTCAAAGTGTCCTTTAATGATTTGTGTTGTGAACTGGCGCTATATAAATGAAGCAGTATTCAGGTTAATTGAATACTTTAAAGATTGCCACTGAAGTTTGGACAAAGCAAGCATTTTCACAGTGTCACCTTAAGCTTTGTGACTTTTTTTCAGATTTTTTTTTTATGCCAGCAATTAAATATGAAAATCATCATCTTTGACCGCCTGATATGTATTACATGTACACATGCTTACACCTACTAATTGCAGCAGTAAAATACTGATCTTAGATAATGAGTATAGTCATGTAATAAAACAATAAACAATAGAATATGAATCACAGCCACGTTTTTCTTTAGTGAGTAGTTCAATCATGCTAATCCTGCCTAACTCAAGTGACTTTTTCAGTTTGGGTTTTTTGTAACAGAGTGATTAATACAGTGTTATATTTGTACTTTTACCTAAATAAAGCCTCTGAATATTTCTTCCACAACTGCATTTAATGTGGGCTGTTATTGAACATGTTCAAATGATTGTATTATGTTGGAAGCTGTGGCTGAACCTGAATTTCACATGCAGGAGAATCTAAAGTTTGACTCATTTATCACTTATCTGACTCCCACCTGGTCTTGTTTTAGCTGGTTCATTTAGTCCAGTGTTTCTCAAATAGTGGGGCGCGCCCCCCTGGGGGGGCGCAGAGGCATGTCAGGGGGGGCGCAGGAGACTGGGAGGAAAAGGTCCGTCTATACGGAACTAATTAGCTGAACTATTGTTTTAACGTCGGCCTGTTTTTCGCGGCGTACAACAATACTGAAATTGTGCTGGCCCCATAGACTGTATATGCCATAGATATAAAAAATATTAATAACAATGATCTTCTGTATATACCTATGGTATATGCACTGGCCGTTCAGACTCCGAAGTACAGACTCCTGAGAACAGGAGAACGTATCGTTCATGTGCAGTCGGAACACCAGCGTACTTGATCAAGTCACATACTCGGCTCATCTCCTCCGATTGTTTTTACCAGCAATGTCAAACATACGGCCTGCGGGCCAAAACCGGCCCACCAGACGGTCCATTTCGGCCCGTGGAACGACTTTACAAATGATAAAAATTACAACAACATTAACTGTAAATTGCAAATTTGTAAAATTGTAAATTTAAAATAATTTCTAGAACTTGACAAGTTGTTCTGATCATGAAGTAAAATACTAGATTGTTCAGTTCCAGATACCTGTGACTGAATGTTTTGTGTTTTTGTAGATAAACTGTTATCTGGCAGTTACAATGCATGTGTAAATGGTGAACTGAGGCATAATAGGCTACTGTTGAAATTGAACTTGTTTTCCTTAAGAAATTTCAGGTTCATAATATTTTGTAAAAAGATACTTCATAAAATGTGAACATTTTCAGAATGTACTATTTTTGAACTAAAACAAAGGGGAAAAGTTGGAATTGTGGTTATTTATAGTTTATTATGCTGTGATTTTACTGGTGGGGCCCACTGGAGATCAGATTGGGTTTATGTGGTCCCTGGACTAAAATGAGTTTGACACCCGTGATCTTTATTTATATATATTTTTTATATATATATATATATATATATATATATATATATATATATATATATATATATATATATATATATATATATATATATATACATATACATATACATATACATATACATATATATATATATATACGCACGAAGTTATTGGGGGGGCACGAAAGTTTTTTGTCCTCCGAAGGGGGGCCCGACAGAAAAAATTTGAGAACCACTGATTTAGTCTGAATTCTTAAATGCTCTATTTACTATTAATGGTTCTGTGATTTGAATAATTTGTGTTTTTAATAGCTTTATTACATTTTTTTTATTGCCAAAGTTGGTTTGTTTTTTGTTTTGTTTTTTTTTTGCATGCCTACATTTCCTGCTGTATCTTGGCTCTGCTATAATATAAATGAGGCCTCATGTATCTCAGCACTTAAACAGAGGTTGAATTAAAGTGTAGTTTCTCAAACTGTTGAACTGTTCATTTGATTTAACAAATCCAAATATATTTATAAAACCAACTGATTCAAATATTATCCCATATATATTTGTATTATACTCCCATTATTATGGTTCAGATTGGGCAAAATGCAGCGAGTAGTTGGACTGAAGATGTGTCATCATCCATTCTTAATGCAATAGAGAACTATTTTGACTGCCACTTGCTTTAATGCGAATTCATTTAGAAGTAAAAGCATATTTAAAAAAGCGTAATTATATATGTACATATGTACATTTTAGGATATTTGATGACAGTCTGAGACTCTTTCTCGACTGCCCACTCCTTCCTGTAATATTATCAATCGCCTGATGTGAATAATAAGCGGCTGTAAAGAAGGAGCAAACTCCGACACCCTTTACACTACTTGTCCCAGAGGGCATTAACCTCTCAACCATTTACATGATTACTGCAAATGTAAATCTGTTTCTATTTTTATGTAGTAATACACATTATGACATATTCATGCTTTTGTACTATTCATATTTGTGCAATTGTGAATTAAATAAACTCACAATATTGACTGACATGTGGGATGAAGAACCTGATAAAATGAATACAAATTTCTACATGTTATGTGTTTATATGTTTTATATCAATAATTACACCTTAGATAGATGAAATGTTAATGTTAGTGTGACTAGTTTCACAAATTTGCTGAGATAATCGGCTTTCTCTAGAACACTAAGGTCTTCGGTTATTTAGTCTACAGTCACATTAGTTTATTAAAATCTGTGAATAATTGAAGTTTGATGAAGCAATTTTTATGACAGGAAGGGACCAAACGTTCCCCATGACATTATTATTAGTAAGATGTGTGTATTGAGACAACTCCTGATTGCGATCAATGGCCCTAAGGTCAGTCAACCCATTTTATAGTCACTATTGATAGCAACTAATTTCAATCCCAAAGCCATTTAAAAAAAAAAAAATCAGTAACAGTGTAATGCTAGCAAATGTCTCATGTCAATAAAGTGGTATTATTGTCCAATCAAATCAAATTCAGTTTTTATATCACATGTTTTAATACAGTCTGAGCTGGCTAAAGCTCTGCACATGTTATATGTCAGGCAGCAACAACAATACGACAAAAACAACAAGAAAAAATAGGATGAAATTCAATCAAATTTAATTAAAACGCTAGATTATTTAGACCAGAACAATTCTTTCAAAGACATTGTGGGAGAGGTCACTGCTGATAGAGCCCTTATCAGTCTAATGGAAGAGGAGATAATGGGAAAGTGGGAGGCACAGGTTAACTTGAAAATAAGATAGGAATTTCTTCTGATGAGCCTCAGTGTTGTTGTTGGATTTCTGAAGGAACCAAACATTCTCCTGCCAGAGTCCAGGTACTGCGCATTTTGCTTTTGTGACACTGCGACCTGCTACACTTTTTTCAACAGATTCCTCCACTAATAGCTGCTGTTCTTGTCCTTAATAATTGTTTCATTAGTGATGTTGGTACGGTGAACTGATGGGAACTGTAGTATTCTTAGCGTCTTCATTAAATACACAGTGAATGGCACAGATGATCTAACTTTTACCTAAATTATTATCTTAATCCTGTAACTTCAGCCAAAAACAGCTGGACTTCTCTGTTAGATTTTAGGTTTTTAGGCTTGTGATTATGTTTTATCTCTCATCCAAGAGGCTTCTTCAGTGATTATCTTAAAATTTCTTCTTCTGTAATTTAATATTTATTTCCATTTTAATATTTTTTTTGTCCAGTTGTTGCCAAGTGAGGACACACGTGCCTGAGTCAGGGCAGCTGACATGAAGAAATCTCACAATCTTACAACTCCAGGTGAAGATAACGGAGGTGAGTGAGCAACTTTCAGTCTAAAAACTGTCAAAGTATTATTTAGTTTTGCAATGCAATTTTGGCCAACTCTAAATACAGATTTCCTTTTTTCCCCTCAGTTGACAATCAGAAAAGGTAACTTTGTTTTGGGAGACTTGAGATATTATGTTTATGTTGTTAGTTTATGGGTTTATTATATAATACATAAATTCCATGTTTTCCAGAGATGAGAAAAAAATGGAAAATGCACTCAGCGTTGGATACTTCCAGCTGGTAAATGCTATGTCTATTATTAAGTATTATCATTTTCTTGCAGTAACTTTCTAGGACACTTTAGACTTTCTTCCTTTGATCATTAAATATCAAGAAGAAATTAAATGTGGAATAAATCTGAACAATATCTATACTATGTTTTAATAAAACCTCACAAATCCCTATTTTCAGTTTCGATTTGCCACCTGGACAGACACTGTGATGATGGTGGTGGGGAGTTTTTGTGCCCTTGTCCACGGTGCAGCTTCACCTTTAATGCTCCTGGTGTACGGCATGATGACAAACACATTTGTGGCTTATGATCTTGAAGCACAAGAGCTGAAAGACCCAAACAAGACATGCAACAACAACACCATCTATTGGATTAATGGCTCCATATATGAAACAGCTGAAAACAGCACAGTCTACTGCGGGTGAGTTATTAATTTACTGACAATGTGACGTGAAAGTGAGGAGTTGTTGTTGCTCATTTTCTTCTCCTGGCAGGGTGGACATTGAAGCACAGATGACCATGTTTGCGTATTATTACATTGGAATTGGATTAGGAGTTCTGGTTTTGAGTTACTTTCAGGTGAGTATGTAGGATTCCCATATTCAGCTTTAATTTAAATGCCTCTTAAGTAATTAGGACTTCTCGGAGAGTAGCACATTACATCTTTTTTGCACCACACTGTAGATTTATTTCTGGGTGTTTGCGGCGGCAAGACAAATTCAGAGAATCCGAAGGATTTATTTCAGAAAAGTAATGCGAATGGAGATCGGATGGTTTGACTGCAACTCTGTAGGAGAACTGAACACAAGGATATCTGAGTAAGTCGGTGGCTCTTTGTTTCCAGACCAGATTCTTATCTGTGTTGAAAGAATGTTTCACATCACAGGTTTCCATTGTTTTCTGTCCCTTGTCAGTGATATCAACAAAATCAACTACGCCATCGCTGATCAGGTGTCTATATTCATTGAGAGACTCTCCACGTTTGTGTTTGGCTTCATGGTTGGATTCATCGGTGGGTGGAAGCTGACTTTGGTAGTCATCGCAGTGAGTCCCCTGATTGGTTTAGCTGCTGGACTGATGGCGATGGTAAAGAGATCACCAAACATTACCTGTTTTCGTCAAATGGGTGTGGATTATATTTAAGCCATGGTTTTTTTTAGTGGTTTTTAAAAATGTATTTTTCTTCTTTATTCCATAAGGCTGTGGCCAGATTGACGGGACGAGAGCTGAAGGCCTATGCAAAAGCAGGAGCTGTAGCTGATGAGGTTCTATCATCCATCAGAACAGTAGCAGCTTTTGGTGGGGAGGAAAAGGAAGCTGAGAGGTACTTTGTAATACTGATGAATGAAGATTGTAAATGATGATTCAGCTATTTTCTTATCTGAAACAATATTAAACTTTGCACAGGTATGACAGAAATCTCGTGGAGGCTCAGACCTGGGGAGTGAAAAAGGGCACGATTATTGGTGTGTTTCAAGGATATTTGTGGTGCATCATTTTCCTGTGTTATGCTTTGGCCTTTTGGTTTGGATCTAAACTGGTCATCGACACCAAGGAGTTATCTCCTGGGGGTCTAATTCAGGTAAAGTTTAATGCAAGCTTCTGATATTATTTGAAACACAGTGTTTTTTGTCTCACCCTGTGACTACTGTGTTTGTTTTCAGGTTTTCTTTGGAGTGCTCATGGCAGCTATGAACTTGGGCCAGGCCTCCCCATGTCTCGAGGCCTTCGCTTCTGGACGAGCAGCTGCAAAGTCCATCTTTGACACGATTGACCGGGTAAAATTAGGATGCTCCTTAAGACTAACAACATCTCTGGTGATATTGCAACCCTATATGGTATTCTTTATGCACTAAAAGACATATGAGTCAAAATAAACAAACAAAACCTAAGTAGCCAATCTCGACTTATTTATTTATTTAGCATTTATTTAACCAGATTAGTCCCACTGAGATCAGAGACCTCCTTTACAAGGGAGACCTGGCCAAGAGGGCAGCAGCATAGTCACATTAAAAAAACAGTAAACAACAGATAAAATTAGCAGCATTAAAACTTACTCACAGACAAATTAGACTGTAATGTTTTTACTAGAACTTTAAACTCATTCAGTGTAACAAGGGCTTGAAGTTGAAATTGAGATTGTAGTTTATTCCAAGCATTACCTAAATGCTTTTTAGGCCAGTTCAGATCATACTTTGCGGAGGACAAATCGCAGAGTATCCACAGATCGGAGATTGTGACTTCCATGTTTCCTTGTTAAAAGACAAGACAAATAGGAAGGAACAATACCCAGAATGATTCTGTAAATAAACACACACCAGTGACTGAGACATCAGGCACTTAAAGATGTCCAGTTAACTTTAGAACAGAGCACACAATGGTGAGTAAGGGGACCACATTTGATAATGAATCTCAGTGCACAGTAGTAAACACTATCCAGCATGCTAAGACAGTTATCAGAAGCCTTCATGTACAACACATCTCTATAGTCAGTAACAGGCAAAAAGGTTGTTTCAAACATTTCTATTAACATTCTTTGCTGTTGTATTCACAGGAACCAGAAATTGATTGTTTGTCAGAAGAGGGCCACAAATTAGACAAAGTAACAGGTGACATTGAGTTCCATAATATCACTTTCCACTACCCATCTCGGCCTGAAGTCAAGGTAACACTCTTCATCTGGCATTTCTTGTCTTCATGTTTCATTTTTCAAATTTGAACTCGTGCAAAGACAAATATTTTCTCAGATTTTAGATAATCTGAGCATGAAGATCAAAGCAGGAGAAACCACTGCTTTTGTTGGGCCAAGCGGCTCTGGAAAGAGCACCACAATCCAGCTCATTCAGAGGTTTTATGATCCAAAGGAAGGAATGGTAACTACCTGGGCAGCTTCATTCACAGCACAGGATAAATTCAGTGAAAGTTTGAAGGCTTCTCTGTAATATATTTAAATGTGATCTCATTGTAAGGTGTCTTTAGACGGCCATGATGTTCGCACCTTAAACATCCGGTGGCTCCGCTCTCTCATTGGTATCGTGGAGCAGGAGCCAGTGCTGTTCGCCACAACCATTGCAGAGAACATCCGCTATGGTCGACCTGGAGTCACCATGGAAGACATAATCAGTGCAACAAAAGAAGCTAATGCTTACAATTTCATCATGGAACTACCACAGGTACATGTTCATACTGAGTGACAATAGAAGAGATTTGCAGCAGTTTCACAATCGCACACTACGTGCTGATTTGTACGTTTTTGGCCTCCAGCAATTTGACACTCTGGTGGGTGAAGGCGGAGGCCAGATGAGTGGAGGACAGAAGCAGAGGATTGCTATCGCTCGAGCTCTTATCCGAAAGCCCAAAATCCTGCTGTTGGACATGGCCACATCTGCACTGGACAATGAGAGTGAAGCTGTTGTCCAGGAAGCACTAGATAAAGTGAGTCTCACTGTCTGTGCATCACATAAAAGTCACGCACTGACATTGTAGGATGACATGATTATAACTAGTATATCTGCAGGTACGCACAGGCAGGACAACAATCTCAATAGCCCACCGACTGTCCACAATTAGAAATGCAGATGTCATCATTGGATTTGAGCACGGACAGGCTGTGGAGAAAGGAACGCACAGCGAGCTACTTGAAAAACAAGGCGTCTACTTCACTCTGGTCACGCTGCAGAACCAATCCAACACAACTAATGGTAGGAGATACTGTATGTGAGGCAGGTCACAGGACAAGTGTGTTTTCGTTGGTCTTTGCTGTGTTTGTTGTTAAAAGCAACAAAGGCTTCAATACTTGCATTAAAGCTGCATTAATTTAACTTTTTTTTTCTCTCTAAGATGTGGTCAGTGAGTCTTTCGAGGAAGACTTGGAAAGGCCGAGGAGTTTTAGCCGTGGAAGCACCAGATCTAGTAAAAGGTAAAAACCTCTGTAAATCCACCTGAGTTCATATAGATAAAATGTAAGAATAGATCATCATGAACAAATGTTTCGAAATTTCTTTATAGGAGCTCTGTTCGGCTGCGATCTCGGAGCAGTTTGTCTGCTGGTTTTGTCCCAGATGCAGTATCAGGCAGCCTGAAGATCACACCAGAAAATGTACTGAGAAAACCTGTTCATGCATTTGAATTCATTAACCTGATTACTACATATCCTGTGGAAATGAACTGCTCAAACGCTTATATCCTAACAGAAACTTGAGGATGATGAAGATGAACATGTGGAGCCTGCTCCAGTTGCACGCATCCTAAAGTACAACCAGCCGGAGTGGCCCTACATGCTGCTGGGCTCCCTGGGAGCTGCTGTCAACGGCTCAGTCAACCCCATCTATGCTGTTCTCTTCAGCCAGATTCTTGGGGTAAAGGCTGCTCTCATGATAAATGTATCATCTTTCTCACAACCTGAATTGTTTTACTTATCTGTGCATTTTGTTTTTACAGACTTTTGCCATTCAGGACTTGAACAAGCAGAGAGAGCAGATTAATGGGATATGTGTTCTGTTTTGCATCGTTGCTGTGATCAGTTTCTTTTCACAGTTTCTTCAGGTTTGTATCAGAATAATCTTAAATGTCATCATATAATTAAGACATCTGGATCTTATTGTCATCTCAGTATAGAACACAACAGAATCAGCTTTGATTTTTTCAGGGATACGCTTTTGCAAAGTCTGGAGAGCTGCTGACCCGTCGTCTGAGGAAAGTAGGCTTCCAGGCCATGCTGAGACAGGAGATCGGCTGGTTTGATGACGCTACAAACAGTCCTGGAGCTCTGACCACCAGATTGGCCACAGATGCATCAATGGTTCAGGGGGTGAGCTACAATTTACAGGCCTCACATTTCTAATCCTGGCTTGGCATTAACAATGCTGTTTTGCATATGGCTGGAATGTTTTCTGCAGGCAACAGGTTCTCAGATTGGCATGATTGTTAACTCGCTGACCAGCATCGGAGCATCTTTCATCATCGCCTTCTACTTCAGCTGGAAGCTAACGCTGGTAATTATGTGCTTCCTGCCCTTCCTTGGGCTGTCAGGACTTTTCCAAGCCAAAATGCTGACAGGTTTTGCAAATGAAGATAAAAAGGCCATGGAGGCAGCTGGTCGGGTAAGTTTCTCCTCCAGAACATTCACCATTTAGACCCATAGACAGCTAAAAATTCCTCTGATCAGTCAAAGTTACAGTATTAGCAGTGATGTTTCTCTCTCAGGTCTCCAGTGAGGCTCTCGCCAACATCAGGACCATTGCAGGCTTGGCCAAAGAGAGCTCATTTGTGGAATCATACGAGCAGAAACTGGAGCTCCCATATAAATCTGCTAAGAAGAAAGCCAACATCTACGGGTTCTGTTTTGGTTTTGCTCAGTGTGTCATCTTCATGGCCTATGCTGCTTCATTCAGATATGGAGGCTACCTGGTCAGCTCTGAGGGGTTACAGTACATGTTTGTTTTTAGGTTGGTAACTTTTCGGTTTCATGCAACCAATCATATTTAGAATTTTGTGATGTGATTGCCAACACTGTGGTTATGTGATGTGTCTCCAGAGTGATCTCAGCTGTAGTAATCAGTGGCACGGCGCTGGGCAGGGCGTCCTCCTTCACTCCAGATTACGCCAAAGCCAAAATTGCTGCTGCTCAGTTTTTCCAGCTGTTGGACAGAGTTCCTAAAATCAGCACAAGCCCCTCAGATGGAGTGAAATGGGTTTGTGGATTTTAATTAAATGAGCTAGAATTATGATGATAATAATGATTATTTTTATGCACTAAAATGTCATTTTGTCACTATGAGCCTTATCATTCATTTTCAGGAGAACTTCAGAGGGAACATAGAGTTCCTTAATTGCAAGTTTACGTATCCGACCCGACCAGACACTCAAGTGTTGAAGGGTTTGGTTGTGTCTGTGAAGCCTGGTCAGACTTTGGCATTTGTTGGGAGCAGCGGCTGCGGCAAAAGCACCAGTGTTCAACTGCTGGAAAGGTTCTATGACCCTGATGAAGGACAAGTGGTGTGTATTTTACATTTTGATTTCCCAAAATCACAACATAAGTTCAGTATATCGCAAAGCCATTGACTCTGCTTCAACTGTGTCATCTTATTTTCAGTTGATCGATGGCCACCAATCTCATTCAGTCAACGTGCCGTTCCTGAGATCTCAGATTGGCATCGTGTCCCAGGAGCCTGTTCTGTTTGACTGCAGCATAGCTGGGAATATACAGTATGGAGATAACACACGTAGCGTCAGCATGGAGGAGATTGTTGAGGCCGCTAAAAAAGCCTTTCTTCATGACTTTGTGATGACGCTTCCAGACGTAAGTAGAACACTTTACTTCATAAATGAATTTTCCAGGAATGACCACTTAAGTCATCATTGTTAGTCTGGTCACTGTGTTGCTGTTAACAAGACCGCTGCATAGTTCAATCAAGCATAAATTAAATATTCATACTTTGCTGGAGGCAAATTTGACTGTGATACAGATACTTAATACTAAACTGCGTGCTAAACATTTGTTCCTTTCAGTGACAGCATGATGAAGAGTTGACAGAGCATTCTCATTATAACCTGCTTTAAAAAGCTTATATACAAACACAAAAACGCACCACAGCGTCTTTTTAGTAGCTGTTCAAAAGCTCTTGATAGAATCACATGATGCTCCTCAGCTTACTGGATGTGCCCTGTTTTTAAATTGACAGTCAGAAATGGAAATTTAAACATCTACGAGTCAATGACCATCTGGTTTAGATTTTGTAATGTGGCTGAAAGTTCCAGAAAAGCTGTTAAATGGAACTTGGAGTTAAATTGTTTCACTGTTTCTAAGGTCAAGAATGAAATTTAGAACACACCCATTGTTTTAGTACCTGAAATACATATGTGGCCTTGGTCACAGGGACTTTCTTACATATAAAGTGTCTTTTAAATCACAATTAATGTAAACAAATAAAATGTCAAAAAAACAACAACTAGTAAAGCACTCATACTGCATTGGTACATGTTTACCACTCCAATAAAATCATTTTCAAATATTACAACTGCTGAACTTGTTCCCTTTTGCTTTCTTCACTTCTCTCACAACTCAAACTATCAGAAATATGAGACTCAGGTTGGCGCTCAGGGCTCTCAGCTGTCAAGAGGACAGAAACAGCGCATTGCCATCGCCCGGGCCATTGTCAGGAACCCCAAGATCCTGCTATTAGATGAAGCTACCTCTGCCCTGGACACAGAAAGTGAAAAGGTATGATATATTTTACAGCAACTACAGAAATGTGTCAGTGTGTCTTTACATGACGGATGTGTGCAGTGCTTTAAAACCATCTTCACATACTTCCACGACACACCAAGAGAACGTTCTCATGACTGAGCCCTGTTTTCCTGCAGACGGTGCAGTCAGCTCTGGATGAGGCGAGAAAAGGACGAACGTGCATCGTCATCGCTCACCGGCTGTCAACCATCCAGACTGCTGACATCATAGCGGTGATGTCACATGGAGTTGTCATAGAGCAGGGCACACATCAGACGCTGATGGCCAAGAAGGGCGCCTACTACAAACTGGTCACAACAGGCGCTCCTATCAGCTAGGAGCCTGCAGCAACACGATACAAAGAGCGTCTGATAAATATCAGTTTTGCATAGTTTGCATATTTACTCATTTGAATGAATGCGAGTTCATCTTGTGATCTCACACCAAAAAAAATAGTTCATGAAGTAACCTTTTGTGAGTTTTAGTGATTATGTGTTTCATTATTAACTATATGGCAACAATGCTATTTATTGTATATTTGTTTGTATATTAGTAGCTTGTAAGAATGTCTGTTTCTATGCGTCTCTCTCAGGAGGTAACGAGATCACAGATTTCGCTGCAGGAATCATAGAGCTACTTTACCTTTGTGTGTTCAGCTTCTATTTTTATTTAATGTTATTGTATAAAATAAATATATATCTGCCTCCAGAGTCGTCCTTGTGTCTTGCCTCATTCCAACCTTTCAGATTGTGCTGTTTGAGATCTAGACACCACAAAGACCATTATATATGATTCCATTATTGTTGTACCGGATAATTACACAATTTGTGCAAATGCAAGTCTTAGCAACCAAGTTATGATATTGTAATAAGTCCTATTTGGGTGAATTAAACCTTTAAAATCTTGGGTAGGACATGAAGCAATACTTTGTGTGGAACACTTGATGTGGTCCTGAATGTGCAGCCTCCTACTATGTAGACAAATTTACTAGGGCCGAAATGAAAATGGAATACTCCTTGAATAAACCTTTCAAATGTATTTTGAGTGAAACTATCCTTTAAAACCAAACGTTGTGCATTTAAATTGTAAACTGTGCACTTCAGTGACCATCTTTTGCGGTAGCTGCATTTAAAAAATGCTCTAAATGTGCTGCCGTCGCAGAAGTGTGCAGCCTTTTCCGTACAGCCCTGTTAAGTTAATGTTCATAACTTTATATTGTTATTGTTTTCTCGACCATGACTGTGCACTTCTGAATTATTGTCTTGTCTTCATTACGTGTAGTATGACTTTTTTCTATTCTGAGCACTGTTGCTGTGCATTAAAAATAACATTTAAGCAAAAATTTATTCAAGGGACATCTGAAGAAACCCAGCTCCTCACTGACTTCTGGGAGGTTCTGAGTAAAGCAGGTGAACTATTCCATCATTCGATTATTGATGATGTTCAGTACATACAGGAGACGTACTGATAATCACATTAAAGTGTAGTGATGTTTGTGTATCTGTCAGACTATAAACCTCTGAATGTCAGAGGACAAACATCAGCTATATATGTAGAATGCAGACTAATCTATTTTAGTAATGTTAATAATAAAACCATAAAACCATTTATCTCTGTTTATGAAGTATATTCAGATAAAACACACGTGATCCTACGAAACAGTCCTGCATTAGGTGGTGTCCTTGTGAAGGTTTAATAATTTTTCAGTCATCAATTTCTGAAAAGTTTTTGTGGATCCACTGATGTAACTGAGAATGAGACAGTTCAGTTCAACTGCATTACAAACTGCAGCTGTCAATAAATCAAGGCCTATGAAACATTAAATAAAGATATATAACTCTTAAAACTTTCTCTCTCGCTCTCTGACAGACAGACAGACAGACAGACAGACAGACAGACAGACAGATCTCACATAAACTGTTTTTACTTTAAAACGTGAATATGCAGGGCTGTGTTACTACATCTGATTCCATTTCGTTGTTTTTCACGGTAAAGATCATCAGAGCGGAGCCGAAGAAGTGACGTCATTACGTACGCTGGCGTTCCAATTGCACGTTGACGATGCGTTCTCGCAAGTCGTTACTTTGGAGTCGCTACTTGCAAGTCCTCACTCGCCAGTACGCGAGTACCGGCTTGTGTACTTGGAATTAGGAAACGGCCTATGGTCTGGTGTGATGTACCCTCGATAATGTGGGCAGAGCGAGAACACATCCGGGTATTTCATCCGTGCTTGGCCAGGTGCGTACTTTGAATTTGATCAGTACTTGGTCTCCAACTGATGACGTTTCACAAGTCTGCAAGAGCGCAAGTACGGACAAGTACTCACAGTGAGAACCTGCCCAGATGAAGCCGAGGATAAAGCAAATAAAGTTTACAGTGATCCGCACAACCATCTCTGTTGGAGGTTGACGTCCTGCTGCTCTGATTCCTGCACAGACCACAGAAAATACACATGTAAGTGGCTTTTTGAGAAACTTTACGGAGGTACAGTTTATCTTTGATCGAATCTGTCTTTAAATATCCTGTTTTCTGTGATCTGACAAACAAAAGCTATCTGGATTGACCAGTTTGGGCTCTTACGGTGGTTTCAGGTGTGTATAGGAAATGTCACTTGTTCCACAGCCTCGTCTTTTCACTGATCTTCCTCAGTTTTATTCTCCTACACAGCTTAACCATGAATCTGATCTGTTATTTTGTCGGTCTCTTTACAGAAAATTAATTTGTATCTATACACCACCAGTCAAAAGTTTGGACACACCTTCTGATTTAATGGTTGTTCTATTTAGGTTGTAGATTCTCACTGAAGGCATCAAGACTTTGAGTGAACACATTTTGTAGTAAACAAAAAAGCGTGAAATAAGTCAAAACATGTTTTATATTTTACATTCTTCAAAATAGTCACCTTTGATTACTGCTTTGCACACTCTTGGCCTTCTCTGGATGAGCTTCATGAGGTAGTCACCTGAAATGGTCTTCATTTCACAAGTGTGCCTTGTCAAGGTTAATTAGTGGAATTTCTTGCATTCTTATTGGAGTTGAGGCCATCAGTTGTGTTGTGCAGAAGTCAAGTTGGTACACAGTTGACAGCCCGATTTGGGCTATTTTCTAATGACGCTAGTTGAGAAGGTATAGAATATCCATATATTATAACTGTTGTCGAATAGTCAACAATTACAAAAGAGCAACTTTTCCTCTCCTTCTTGCTCTTAGAAAAATGTTCCTGTATCTCCTCGGGCTGGTGGCTGTTTGGTTCATCTATCGCTGGTACAAAGAACTGGAGAGAGTTTCCAACAAGGGAGACAAGTATGTGTACATCACAGGCTGTGACTCTGGGTTTGGTCACCTCCTGGCGAGACACCTGGACACACTGGGCTTCCGTGTGATCGCAGGCTGTTTCACTGAGAAAGGTGAGGACGAGCTGAAGAAGATCACCTCTGAAAGGCTGACAACCATTCAGCTGGATGTCACGGATTCTGAGAGCGTCAAGAAAGCAGCAGCTCGCATCAAGACTCTGGTCGAACAGAAAGGTGAGTGTGTGCATGTAGGTTCGTACAGGTCCATCTAGATCGGCAACTTGTAAGTCCAGGTTTTTTTTGAGAATTCGTCAGGCTTCAAACATTCTTTTCCTATAATTTTACCCAAGCTATGTTTAAAAAAAAAAGCTATATTCATGTTTTTTATTTTCTGTGTCATTGAAAACAGTGATTTGGTGAAATGTTTGGTGTTTGATATCTCCCCATGGTATGATGAGGAGAATGTTCTTTGGTGGTGCAGTCACAGCCACTCCCTAATGAAGATGGCAAACTATTTCCCTGATGAAGGTGTGGCACAAACATGTTGCACTATCAAATGTATCTTTGCAAGTCAGACAGTGTGTCGGAGTTTAAGGGAAACTTTTGGAAAGTCCAGCACATGACAGAAGTTCTGTTTTTGTGTTTCAGTTGCTTAAATGTGCAAGGAGTGTTCAAACATGTGGGTCAATATATGATTGCGGGACTTTTTGTAACATATTTGACAGGTGTCATAGTTCACATTTTTGCTGTTTTCAGACCTAAAATGAACATGGCTACCTATAACCAAACACCACATGGCATTTTTACAGGAAGATTCTTCTAAATACTATATATATAGTTGGGTGAAATTAAAAGTAATTTATAAAGATATTGTAGTAAACCTGTTGACATGCGATAAATCCACACTTGACTCAAACACTACTTTATGTTAAATAACTCAGGGCCTTTGGGTGTAGCCACTTTCACAACCCCTCTCACCCCCTGCATGCCACCCTGACATCCTGTTAGAGCACCATCAGTCATAGACTGAGACCACCGAATGCCACAGGAGGTCCTTCCTACATGTGGCAGTTGGACTGTACAATTCATCCCCTTTCTGCAGAAAGGATACTTAATCAACAGACGTATTTCCATCTGCAATATCATCGTACTCTTTCCTAATAGACTCATTAATATAAAAAATAAAACAGTAATTTAAACTGTGATTTGACATTGTAAGTGTGGCAAAGTGACCTCATGTTGTATTTGTGCTGCTCCAGGCCTGTGGGCGGTTGTGAACAACGCTGGAGTCTCTGTTCCATCTGGTCCCGTCGACTGGCTCGTCATAGAGGATTACAAGCCTATGCTGGCCGTCAATCTGCTTGGCGTGATCGACGTAACACTGAGCGTCCTCCCCCTCATCAAGAAGGCCAGAGGCAGAGTGGTCAACGTTGCCAGTGTGTTCGGGCGAATCAGTCCATTCGGTGGACCTTACTGTGTGTCCAAGTACGGAGTGGAGGCCTTCAATGACAGTCTGCGGTGAGAGGAGATGTAACTTATTTATCCCCTGGACTCACTGCTGTTGTCATGTTTGTCTTCTTCATCTAAAGCAACTCATTGTGTGTTTCAGGTTAAACATGGCACCATTTGGAGTCAAGGTAGCCTGCATTGAGCCTGGGTTCTTCAAAACAAATGTGACTGATCTTGGGTTGATGAAGAATAATGCAAGGAAGCTCTGGGAAAGACTACCTCAGGAAATGAAGGACGAGTATGGATATGAATTCTATGAGAGTAGTGAGTAACTGTAACTTCTTAACAGTTGAAACATTTTGTTATTGCAGTAACCTGCAAACATAAAGGAGATCACCATGTACAATGATGCTTTGTTTAGCATTTAAATTGTTTCATTACTGATGATTTTATTCTATTAGAAGAAATATTCTTCAGAGATTTCTTAAATTATGATGGAATTTTTTGCCTGAGTCAACTTAGAATTAATATATAGTGTCCTTTAAACCTTGAACCAAGGTTACTAAAAAATACAAATTACGTAACGACTATAGACAAAAACAAAGAATAGACTCCACCAAAGTAAGATCAGATACAATTGGCATCAGAAATTTCCATAGACTTAAGTTGAAGTCAATAAAACTCTTTTTTTTTTTTAAACCACTCCTGGAATTTCTTGACAGCGAATTATAGTTGTATTAAGTAGGTCAGAACATCTCCTTTATGCATGACAAGTAATTTTTTCTACAATTGTTTACAGAATATTTCATCTTCAAATAACTGTATCACAGTTTCAGTGGGGGAGAGGTTTGCATACACTAAGCTCACTGAAGCTTTAACAGTTTGTGCAATGGAATGGGAGGACAAAGACCCTACCTTTATGAGAAATGTCCTCTGGTGTGATGAAACAACAAATGAACTCTCTGGCAGGTTTGGAGCAAACCCACAATCCCAACAGTGAAGCATGTTGGTGGAAGTATGATGTTGTGGGGATTTTTTGTTGCAAGTGGGATTAGTGCACTTCACAAAATACGTGGCATCCAGAGGAAAGAAAACTATGTAAATGTACTTGAGCAACATCTGAAGACCTCAGCCAGGAAGTCAAAACTCAGTTGCAAATGGGTCTTTCAAATGATCAGTGACCTCTCACATACTTCCAAAGTTGCAGAACAATGGCTTATGGCCAACCAAGTCAAGGTTTTGAGACAGCCATTGCAAAGCTGTCAAAGTTTATGGAGTGAAAAAGCAAACGCAAGCACAGACCTACAACCCAGACTCAAACTTTTGTCAAAAAAGTATAATTATATTGACCATGTTTCAGTGTTAAAAAGCAATTCAAGGGGCAATTAAGGCAGTAGATGAAACATTGCAATAGTCAAAAGGGGAAGCAAAGGAAAATGGGTAGGATGAGCTCTACAGTGATTGTAACAGGTTTTTTAAATCGTAAAAAATGCTGTATTTTTACCTACAATCTTTGCCCCTACCAATCTGAAAAAAAGATGAAGGTCAAAATATTACATTAGTTGTCATTTAGTGAGCCCACAGTATTGAGAAAGTAGAAGTGCAGGAGAAATGGTGCCACACAGAAGTGATTCAAGTTCTATTAATGAATTAATCACTGAATTGCGTTATGTTAAGGTTATGGTGAGTTCTGGTGTTAATCACTTATTTCCTCATAGTTTACTGATTCTTTTCTAAAAGTTTTGTCAATCAAACTTTTTTTTAAAAGCACTTTTCTAGGTTAGTACAGTTTGATGGGCTTCACAGATAACTGATGGACAAAACTACGTAACTCTGGATTAAGTCTTTGGCATTTTAACAATAACTGGTGCTAAATCATGTTTTTAATTCTAAAAAGCTTTTTAATAAAATGTTTAATTATGATTTTATGGACCTCTAGATGAGCAGCGTTCTCCTCTTTCAGGTATTGAACAAGTGGATCAAAGGTTCAAGCAGTTCACGGACGCCGACCTGATGAAGGTGGTGGGCTGTATGGAGCACGCCATCGCTGCTGTTCGTCCTCGTACTCGCTACTCTCCTGGATGGGACGCAAAGTTCTTCTGGCTGCCGCTGTCCTACATGCCAACCTGCCTGAGTGATGCAATGTTCCTAAAGTACAGCTCCAAACCAAAAGTATCCGTGCTGTAGTTTCTGTCATGCCACTTGGTGCAGACAGTTCCCTTTACTTCTCAAGTCATAATATGTTGCTCTTAAGCGCCGTGCCATTGTCACCTCTATTAGCTTTTAAGGCTCTTGTTCTTGATGAACTTTGCTTCTCTTCTAAGTGTCTCTTTCGATTGTTAACTTGTATTTATCCAGTGTCAAACGCTGACCACAGTCTTGACTCTGCAGACACTCAGCACAACTGTACCTGTTGCCTCTGCATTCAGTTATTCTGTACTCTTGACGATGAAGAATCTGCTGCATCTAAACAACTGTAACTATGGTACGTTTGCATTATTTTTATACTCCTTAGTCTTTATACTGCTATTCGCTGATCGGCTTTGATGGTCACAATGAGCACCATGACTTGATAGGAGATGATGAAATGAATGATTCTAAATGATTTTTGTTATTTTGATGCCATCTGGTGGTTGAGTGAAAATGGTTGAATTAAAGGATCGATCCATTCAACAAAATTGCAGAAAGTTTTTCCCCCCACGTTAGTCTCACCTGACATTTTAGCCAACATGCCGATGGTTTGTCATCATTTGCTCAGGATGAATGCGACTGTACTTGAATTTTGAAAATATTATTTTTCAGTGCTTGTAGAACCACAAACAAGATTCACTTTCTTTTATTAAACAGCTACATGGAGGTGGACGTATTATCTTTAAGTAAAAGCCACAGTTCTCTAACAGGAGGAGCAACATTGTTCCTCCTGTTTTTTTTCACATCCCATCCATAGCTGGAGTATCTGAAAAACTCAGAAGGATTTTCTCCAAACATAACACCCCGGTGCACTTCAGACCCAGCAACACTCCAAGACAAAGACTGGTTTACCTCAAGGATAAAACACCAACACACAAACGTAACAATGTTGTATATGCAGTCCAATGCAGTAACGAGTGCACAGACTTGTACATAGGAGAGACTGAACAACAGCTTCACAAGCAGATGCTCAGCAGTTCACCTGCATCTGAAGGATAAAGGACATTCTTCTGAGGACAGCAATGTTTGGACCAAGAGGACAGATGATTTGAGAGTAGTAAAGGAAGCCATCTATGTCAAACTGAAACAGCCATCTCTAAACAGAGGAGGGGGTTTGCGACACCACTTACCAAATACCTATAACACAGTGATAAGGTCTCTCCGCAGAAAGTTCCGAGATCATTAACATCTTGACTCACTCCTGACTGGGCAGATTGACAACTTCATTGTGTAAACCGACAGCTCCATCACCATGATTGCTGCTGCTGCTGTTGGTGGACCACCTGGTTTCACAACATTTCACATCTTGAGGCATGTGAGTCCTGGGTCATTAATGGGTCATTAGCCATGTGAGCTGGAGTGGCTCTAAATTATGTAACTCCCTATTAGTCAGTCAGAACTGAAAAAGCCTCTTCAGTCCTACTGAAGCATCTATGATCACCATGACCTGGATGACTGAGAATCTACCCAGATGTTAATCCAAGTATTTTCATTGTGCTGTTGTATTTTCATTGTATGCTTATTTGAAGACATAAAAATGTTGACTTCTCTTTTTAAAATAATTTCTCTACTTTTTTAGATCACGTTTTGCCAGTAGCATCTATAAAAAAAATTTTTTAAAAAAAAACCTTTGAAGGACATTTTGCGTTTGAGATGGAGTCACCAGCTCTGTGTTTGATTATTTTTAATTTTTCCTTCAGTATATTGTAGTAAAGAGGTTAATGTTTGTAGATTTTTTTTTTATTGCATTGAGGGCTGAGGCAATGGAATGAATGTAGATTGTGCCAGAATACAATTTTTTGTTCAACACGTGTATAAAAAGTGCATTTAAGTGTCCGCCACTATCGTGTGATGTCCAGCAGATGGCGATCTTCACTCGACATTGATATTGAAGAGTAGGAAAAAAAGACAGTGGAAGACAGCCCGGAAGTTACTGTAAATTAAACAGGGGAAATAGAGGAGTTTACAGTGAGCTGCACAACCATCTCAGTTGGAGGTTGAAACCCTGCAGCTCTGTCTCCTGCACAGACCACAGAAAACACATGTAAGTGGCTTTTTAGGAAACTTTACGGAGGTACAGTTAAACTCTGATCGAGTCTGTCTTCAAATGTCCATAAAGTACAGTTAACTTCATCATTGCCCGTTAGATGCGAGGTTTATTTTAGTTATAGAACATTTTCAGTTCATTTTTGACTTCCGAATTGAGTGTGTGTGCTGCTTTTCTTGGGTTAGGTGTAAAAGTAATCTTGCAGTCTGAGTTTTTGACAAGTACCTTGCAGATGTCACTGTGGAAATAATAAATTTGGATAAAATTATTAAATTTTTGTTAGGAATAGGTTTCTTATGGTCTTAGAGCTTGTAGATCTGTGCATGTTGCCGCCTGTATATACAGTATATATTATAAGGCTTTTCTATATATTTGGATATAAGCTATATTTTTATTTTACTGTGCAAATAAACTGGAAGATCAAACTCGAATTAATCCAGAAAATGATCTGCACATCATTTATGAGCTAATCACTTGTTATAACTCCAGATTAATTTGTATGGCAGTCTGTCAAGTCGTAAAATTTTATCTAAGGACGAAAATATTATATAATTGCCACCAGTTTTATCATGTGATTGATCATTTAAGATTCTCTGAGTCATTGGTTTTACCTTCTCACATGTGAATGGCTGCTGGTTTTCCCACAGACTTCTCAATGTAAAATACAAGTTATAGGGGTTTTGAGTTATGATCAGACAAACAAAAGCTATCGGAACTGACCAGTTTGGGCTCTCACAGTGTTTTCAGGTGTTTATAAGAAATGTCACTTCTTCAGCACCTCGTCTTTTCACTTATCTTCCTCACCCAGTTTTATTCTCCTACACGGCTTTTACATAAACTGCCCTTCAATTAGTGTACTTCAGCATCCATTATACCTAATGGATTTTCAAGTACATTAACATCCATTAGGTGTAATTGTTGAACCGTGCACTGGGTAATAGATTAGCAGAATAAACAATGGAGGGTGCCCGGGTAGCACAACAAGTTGAGCTGGCAACCCATAAACAGGGGCTGCATGTCTTTCCCACACTCTTCTCCCCACATTTCCTATCTCTCTCTCCCAAAAATAAGAATAAACAATGGCATCTGATCTATTATTTTGTTGGTTTCTTTACAAGGATTCATATATATTTATGTAGCAAGCTGCGTTGAAGAATGACACTGGAGAAAGGACTGTCTTTTATGCACACTGTCGCTAGCAGACGTTTTTATTTTGACACACAGAGAACACAATACAGGAACAATGGCAGGAAGAAATCAGACACACTACACTTCACACTGACAGTCATGACAACATAACACTTAACTAAACTAACTAGGCCCACTAAGCCACAAAAACAGAATACAACACAAACACTAATAAGACTGTAAAACTAATATGAACCACAATAATCACATTTATGACCCCAACACCTCGAACTCCTATGGTACATTGCAGAACAACAGTTCAGTCCTAGCAACCGGCTCTGCGATCGCTACTACAAAAGGAGCATTCAAACATTATAGTAATGTGGTTCCTTCTACTTCTTGTCCTTAGAAAAATGTTCCTGTGTCTCCTCGGGCTGGTGGCTGTTTGGTTCATCTATCGCTGGTACAAAGAACTGGAGAGAGTTTCCAACAAGGGAGACAAGTATGTGTACATCACAGGCTGTGACTCTGGGTTTGGTCACCTCCTGGCGAGACACCTGGACACACTGGGCTTCCGTGTGATCGCAGGCTGTTTCACTGAGAAAGGTGAGGACGAGCTGAAGAAGATCACCTCTGAAAGGCTGACAACCATTCAGCTGGATGTCACGGATTCTGAGAGCGTCAAGAAAGCAGCAGCTCGCATCAAGACTCTGGTCGAACAGAAAGGTGAGTGTGTGCATGTAGGTTCATACAGATCCATCTAGATCGGCAACTTGTAAGTCCAGGTTTTTTTTGAGAATTCGTCAGGCTTCAAACATTCTTTTCCTATAATTTTACCCAAGCTATGTTTAAAAAAAAAAGCTATATTCATGTTTTTTATTTTCTGTGTCATTGAAAACAGTGATTTGGTGAAATGTTTGGTGTTTGATATCTCCCCATGGTATGATGAGGAGAATGTTCTTTGGTGGTGCAGTCACAGCCACTCCCTAATGAAGATGGCAAACTATTTCCCTGATGAAGGTGTGGCACAAACATGTTGCACTATCAAATGTATCTTTGCAAGTCAGACAGTGTGTCGGAGTTTAAGGGAAACTTTTGGAAAGTCCAGCACATGACAGAATTTCTGTTTTTATGTTCCAGTGTATCCTGTGTAACGTTCAAGATATATTGTGTTATTTTTCAGTTTAGAGGTGCTGGTAGATGGATTCCCTTAGGATTAATAAAGTATCTATCTATTTAGGGGCCCTCGGGCAGAGCCAATTTCACTTTTTTGAGAGTTTTGAGAGTTGCTTCATGTTTACCAAACCAGCCTGTGAATGGCGTCAGTCTTCCCAACTCAAGTATTGTTGAATCTCAAATTTGAGATTTTTGATATTAAAAAATAAAACAGTAATTTAAACTGTGATTTGACATTGTAAGTGTGGCAAAGTGACCTCATGTTGTACTTGTGCTGCTCCAGGCCTGTGGGCGGTTGTGAACAACGCTGGAGTCTCCGTTCCATCTGGTCCCGCCGACTGGATCACCATAGAGGATTACAAGCCTATGCTGGCCGTCAATCTGCTTGGCGTGATCGACGTAACACTGAGCGTCCTCCCCCTCATTAAGAAGGCCAGAGGCAGAGTGGTCAACGTTGCCAGTGTGTTCGGGCGAATCAGTCCATTCGGTGGACCTTACTGTGTGTCTAAGTATGGAGTGGAGGCCTTCAATGACAGTCTGCGGTGAGAGGAGATGTAACTTATTTATCCCCTGGACTCACTGCTGTTGTCATGTTTGTCTTCTTCATCTAAAGCAACTCATTGTGTGTTTCAGGTTAAACATGGCACCATTTGGAGTCAAGGTAGCCTGCATTGAGCCTGGGTTCTTCAAAACAAACGTGACTGATCTTGGGTTGGTGAAGAATAATGTGAAGAAGCTCTGGGAAAGACTACCTCAGGAAATGAAGGATGACTATGGACAGGAATACTTAGAGAGTAGTGAGTAACTGTAACTTCTTAACAGATGAAACGTTTTGTTATTACAGCAACCTGCAAACATAAAGGAGATCACCATGTACAATGGTGCTTTGTTTAGCATTTAAATCGTTTCATTACTGATGACTTTTATTCTATTAGAAGAAATATTCTTCAGAGATTTCCTAAATTCTGATTTTTTTTTTTTTTTTTTAAATTTTTTACAATACATTTATAATGCCCTTTAAACCTTGAAACAAGATTACTAGTTGCTTTAAAACACTATTACCAAACAACTATAGACAACAACAAAGAAAAAATCTTTATCAACATAAGATAAGATACAATTGGCATCAGAAATTTACCCTTAAGCTGAAGTCAATAAAACCACTCCACAGATTTCTTGATATCGAATGATAGTTGTAGGAAGTAGGTCAGAACATCTCGCGGTACAGTGACTGTAACAGGCTTTTTAAATTGTAAATACCGCTACATTTTTATCTTCAATCTTTGCCCTACAAATGTCGAATCTGAAAAAAGGTTGAGGTCAAAATTTTACATTATTTGTCATTTAGTGAGCCCACAGTGTTGAGAGGGTAGAAGTGCAGGAGAAATGGTGCCACACAGAAGTTAATCACGTTCCTATTAATGAATAATCACTGAATTGTGTTATGTTGTTAAAATTATGAGTTTATGGTGAATTCTGGTGTTAATCATTTATTTCCTCATAGTTTATTAATTCTTTTTGAAAAGTTTTGTCAATCAAAGTTTATTTAAAAAGCACTTTTCTAGGTTAGTACAGTTTGATGGGCTTCACAGATAACTGATAGACAAAACTACGTAATTCTATATTAATTCTTTGGCAATTTAACAGCACTTGGTGCTAAATCATGTTTTTAATTCTAAAAAGCTTTTTAATAAAGTGTTCAATTGTGACTTTATGGACCTGTAGATGAGCAGTGTTCTCCTCTTTCAGCTTATGAAAGACTGGATGAAAGGTTCAAGCAGTTCACGGATGCCGACCTGATGAAGGTGGTGGGCTGTATGGAGCACGCCATCTCTGCTGTTCATCCTCGTACTCGCTACTCTCCTGGATGGGACGCAAAGTTCTTCTGGCTGCCGCTGTCCTACATGCCAACCTGCCTGAGTGATGCAATGTTCCTAAAGTACAGCCCCAAACCAAAAGTATCCGTGCTGTAGTTTCTCTCATGTCGCCTGGCGGAGAAGCATTTTAGGCCAATAGGAAAAACACTTGCGTGTGTTTTATTTTCAGTACAATAAATCAGATTCCTGTTTTTGCTGTATGTGCCTTATTGATACAGCGTCAGTACTAAATGACAGCTGACTTCAGACAGCGCCCTTCACTTCTCAAGTCTTAATGTTAATATTAAGCACCGTGCCATTGTCACCTCTGTTAGCTTGACTCTTGTTCTTGATGGACTTTGCTTCTGTTCTAAGTGGCTATTTCAATTGGTAACTTGTATTTGTCCAGATTATCAAACGCTGACAACAGTCTGATGTGTAACCTTTGATCAGAGATGTTTGTTTTCGCAGTGGATTTGAGGTTAAAAGGGAAGCAAGGAGTCATGTAATATGCTTTAGTCTATATTACATAAGCACACACTGTTGAACCATTTATTGACCCACTGTAATATCCACTGTGGACCTTGACTCTGCAGGAACACAGCACAACTTTACCTGCTGCCTCTGCATTCAGTTATTCTGCACTCTTGACGGTGAACAATCTGCTGCATCTAAACAATCATAACCATGGTATGTTTGCATTATTATTATCCGTATTACAGTCTTTATACTACTTTGCACTGATAGATTGGCTTTAATGGTCGCAAAGAGCACGGTGACTTCATAGGAGATGATGAAAAGAATGTTTCGAAATTATTTGTTTGTTTTTCTGATGCCATCTGGTGGTTGAATTAAAGGATCCATTCAACAAACCAGATTTGTCTCTCCTGATATTTTAGCCAACATGCAGGTAGTTTGTTTTCATTTGCTCATGATGAATGTGACTGTACAAGAATTCTGAAAATGTTATTTTTCAGTGCTTGTAGAACCACAAACAAGATTCACTTCATCTCTTACCTGTTTCTAGACAGCAGCATGGAGGTGGAAGTATTATCATCTTTAAGTAAAAGCTGCAGTTAAAAAAAAACATAAGAATACATGAATGTATTTAAAACATCAATAGTAACTCAGCTTATTATAAAAAGTCACATGTTACTAAAGCACTTGTGTTTGTTGCAACTATTCAAGTATTTCAAAGTATGTTCTTGTATTTTGTACATAAAATTCTAAATTTGAAAAGTAACTGTGTACTTTAACTTTCAAATAAAATGTGGAGTAGTAAATAATACAATATTTACCCTGGAAAATGAGTGAAGTAGAAGTATAAAGTACTATAACATGAGAGTACTCAAGTGAAGTACCTCAAATCTGTCCTAAAGTACAGTATTTGTGTAGTTCTATGTAGTTAGACTCATACATATAGCTACTAGCACAGAGCTACTGCTTTGTTTTTTGGGTGAACTGACCCTTTATGTGTTGTCATTTGAGAAAGCCTCATTTATCATGTAAGCTTCTTCTATTCATTATTGAATTAATTGCCCATATTAATTACTTGTTACTGAGGTTGTGGAACATAGAAACAGATATACCAAGCTGCTTTTTAGTGAGGGCTGCACAGTGGCGTAGTGGTTAGCACTTTCGCCTTGCAGCGAGAAGGTCCTTGGTTCGCGTCCCGGCTTTCCCGGGATCTTCCTGCATGGAGTTTGCATGTTCTCCCTGTGCATGCGTGGGTTTTCTCCGGGTACTCCGGCTTCCTCCCACAGTCCAAAAATATGCTGAGGTTAATTGATCATTCTAAATTGCCCGTAGGTGTGAATGTGAGAGTGATTGTTCGTCTTTGTATGTGGCCCTGCGACAGACTGGCGATCTGTCTAGGGTGTCCCCTGCCTTCACCTGAGTCAGCTGGGATAGACTCCAGCACCCCCCGCGACCCTAGTGAGGATTAAGCGGTGTATAGATAATGGATGGATGGATGGATGCTTTTTAGTGATATATTTGCAGTGCAATGTTTACTGTGTGGGTGGGTTACTGCCATGGCCACATGAACCCACTAGAGGGCCCTGGAGAAAAGAAAAACAGACCCTTCTATAGTGAATTTGTTAGATCTGAAGTCATGTGAACTACATAAGTGTTGTGGATTAAAAACATTTTTTGGCTCTTTAATGCTCTGAACATTTCAGATGATGTTCTATCTTATCACAAATATGGGGCCTTTGAGGGTCCCTCAGATAGTACCTTTTATTACCGCTTGTTACTCCAGTTCAGATTAATAAGGAAGGAGTACAAACTGCAGACAGAGAACTTATTGGTTCATATTGTGAGTAGAAATCCTTCTGTAACTATTATTCATCTGCACGTGTTTTCAGGTCAATATATAATTTAGGGACTTTTGAAGTCCATGGGATATATGTTGCATACTTTTTTGTATAAGTATATATATATATATCAGTATAAAAAAATAGTGTTTTTTATGTTTATTATGATCATGTCTTTACAAATTCCATAATTATTTACGATGGAAACAATCACTCATTAATAAAAAATAACTGGATATCACTAAAATGTCAACTAAATAACCGTCACAATTTAATAACAACCACCTTCTAATTAGCTAAACAATAATAAAATGAGCTTATTCAAAAATGTTTTGATTGTGTTCTTTTTATTAAGTTGAGATAATCATGACAGATATTTCTTTTTCAACAATATATCAAATTTTAAATGGAAAATAACAAATTGTATCTGTGTCCAAGAAATCACTTTCAACTAAGTTCCCCATTACATAGACGCCTCTCAAGGAAGTGTGTTAATTCCAGATCACATGACCTGCTCCACATGATGTCATTTCCTCCTGAAGAAAAGACTGGCCAGACTCCAAGGCTTTCTGAGTTATTTAATATAAAGTAGTGTGTGAATCAAGTGTCAACAGGTTTACTACAATATCTTTACAAATAACTTTAAATTTCAATTTTACTCAATTGTATATAGAATATTTAGAAGAATCTTTCTGTAAAAATGCCATGTGGTGTTTGGTTATAGGCGACCATGTTGATTTTAGGCCTGAAAACAGCAAAAATGTCAACTATGATACCTGTCAACTATGTTACAAAAAGTCCTGCAATTCTATGTTGACTCATTAATGTTTGGGAGATTTCATGTTTTGAACTGAACTTCACCTCAAGTTTCTCCTCTCAGGTGTCGACTGACTGTCTAGCAGGACCTTTATTAGAGGTGAGCTGGTTTCTGCTTGTTTGCACACGCTGCTGCACTAAATATTCACTTTTAATTCCACCATTTTTATTTGTCTTTTGCAAAAAAGCAACATATAAGTGAGAAAAAAGCTGTTGTATTTTCTGTGTTTTAGATCCTCCTGTGTCATCCGGCCTTAACCTGTGTTTTCCTCCTGGCCTTCCTGGCTGCCGTCCGCTGGTACATCAGAGATTCCTACAAGGTCGAAGGTTTCAGTCAGAAGCATGTGTTCATCACAGGCTGTGACAGCGGCTTTGGGAACCTTCTGGCCAGACAGCTGGATAGAAAAGGTTTCCACGTCATAGCTGCTTGTCTCACAGAGAAAGGTGCGGCAGATCTTGGGGCGGCTGCCTCCCCCAGGCTGAAGACCCTCCTGCTGGATGTTACGGACGGTTCGAGCATCAGGAAGGCGGTGGAGTTTGTGAGCAGGGAGGTCTCAGAGCGAGGTGAGGCGGGCGGACAGCAGGGGGTGCACACTGATAGGGTGCCAGTCAGAGTGAAGCACTGGGAGAGATAAAGGCAACCTGTACCGTCCCATCACCAACCCATCATCTTCCTACAGATCTGTTCAACACACCCTCTTCTTTAAAGGAAAAAAGACCTCATAGGCTGCATTTTATATCCAGTAAAGCTTCTTCAGACATAAATCTAGACTATAGATTGATAAAAACAGAGTCAGTGTAGCAGCTCTGCCCTTACTGATGTCAAACATAAGTCCCACGGACCAAGACCGGCTCGCCAGAGGGTCCAATCTGGTCCTCAGGACAACTTTGTAAAGTGTAAAAATTACAGAGAGGACATTAACTGCAAATTTTAAATTTGTAAAAATATAAATTCAAAATGATTTATAGATCTTGACAAGTTGTTTTGATCATAAAGTAAAATACTAGATTGTTCATTGATCTTTTGTAATTTTGTGTCTCATTTTTGTCATATTTTGTCTGGTTTTTGTTGGGTTTTTTGTCTAAATTTTGTTGTCTCATATTTTTGCGATTTTGTTTCTCATTTTTGTCGTTTTGTGTTTTTTTGTCTTGCTTGTGTTGTTTGTTTTGATTCTTTTTTGTCATTTTTTTTGTCTCATTTGTGTCATTTTCTGTCCTGTTTTTGTCAATTTTTGTCACTTTGTAACGTGTTTGTCAAATTTTGTGTCATTTTTGTTTTGTTTCATGTCGTTTGTCTCATTTTTTCATTTTGTTTCTCACTTTTGTCATTTTGTCTCATTTTTGTAATATTTTGTCTTTTTGTCTGACTTTTGTTGTTTTGATCATAAAGTAAAATACTAGATTGCTCATTGTTCTATTGTAATTTTGTCTCATTTTGTAATATTTTGTCGTGTTTTTTGTCTTTTTTTGTCTGACTTTTGTTGTTTGTCTCGTTTTTGTCGTTTTGTTTCTCATTTTTGTTGTTTTTGTTTCCTTCTTTGTGTTATTTTTGTCATTTTGTTTGCTTTATTCATTGTTTTGTGTGCTGTTTTTGTCATTTTGTGTTTTTTTGTCTTGCTTGTGTTGTTTGTTTTGTTTCTTTTTTGCCATTTTTTGTCTCATTTTGTGTAATTTTTTGTCCTGTTTTGTCCATTTTTTGTCACTTTGTGACATTTTTATCAAATTTTTTGACTCTTTTTTGTTTTGTTTCATGTCGTTTGTCTCATTTTTTCTCATTTTGTTTCTTGCTTTTGTCATTTTGTGTCTCATTTTTGTAATATTTTGCCTTGTTTTGGTTGTTTTTTGCCTCTTTTTTTGTCTGACTTTTGTTGTTTTGATCATAAAGTAAAAATAGTATATCATTCAGTTCCAGACACCTATGACTTAAAGTTTTGTACCTTTTTGTAGATAATCTGTGATCTGTAAGTTGTAATGTGTAAATGATAAACTGAGGCATAATATTGTTGAAATTGCCCTTATTTTTCTAAAGAGATTTCAGGTTGTTTAGAATGTTTTGTTAAAAGATAGTTTATTAAATGCAAACATTTTCAGAAAGGAAATGTTTGGGGTTGCGGTAATTTCTAGGTTACTGGGTATACTGTTCAGATGTTACAACAAAACAAGAGAGAACTGAAACAGTACAGTTTATCCTTCCTCGCTTCTCTCTGCAGGTCTGTGGGGGCTGGTGAATAATGCTGGCAGGTCGATACCCATCGGCCCAACAGAGTGGATGCAGTTAGAAGATTTCAAAAAAGTTTTGGATGTGAATCTGATTGGAGTTGTGGACGTGACCCTCCACTTTCTGCCACTCCTGAAGAAAGCCCGGGGCAGAGTGGTGAACGTGGCCAGTATTCTGGGCCGACTGTCTCTGACTGGTGGAGGATACTGTCTGTCCAAGTGGGGAGTGGAGGCCTTTTCTGACAGCCTCAGGTAGGAAACTGTTTCATCACACATATTCTTAGGATGAAGACATGATGTAGACGTGTCAGTAGAGTAAAATAAAACATTAGTTTATTGAAAGGTTTAACGGAATTTGCCTTGTAGTCAAAAGTTTATTCAAAAGACAACAAATGATGCTGCTCATACAGATAACGTTTAACTCAACTTATTGGGTTCTGGGAAATGATTATGAGCTTTCTGCATGTGTGATTCTGAGTAGCTGCGAGTAGCAAAGATCATCAGTGATTCTCGCGGTTCTTCCCTATAGGTCTTTGTTTTTCAGCACAAGATCACCAAATAGAAAGTAAAATATTGAAACACTCACAAGATTCACTTCATCTCTTACCTGTTATTAAACAGCAGCGTGGAGGTGGAAGTATTATTATCTTGAAGTAAAAGCTGCAGTACTGTTATAAGTAAAAAATCACAAGAATACAGTTTTTCAAACTTAAAAAATGAGGAAAAATATGGAAATATTATCAACAAAATGTACATAAGCAATAGTGCTTTGTTGAACGATGTTTCATGTTCAATTATTACATTGTGAATACAGAAGCATCCATGCTTAACCCTGTAAGACCCAAATATTAAAAAATTAGCAAAAAATGAAACTAAAAAATATAAATAATAATAATAATAATAATAATAATAATAATAAGAAGAAGAAGAAGAAGAAGAAGAAGAAGAAGAATATTCAAACCTAAATATAGAAAAAAAGAGCAAAAATAATATATATATGATATTTAAAAATAATTTAAAAAGAAAAAATAAAATAAAACTAACAAATATAAATACTAATAATAATATTAGTAATAATAATAATAATAATAATAATAATAATAATAATAATTAGAAGAATATACAAACTTAAATATAGAAAAAATTAGCAAAAATATCATGCATATATGTTTTTAAATATATTATATATTTAAAAAAATAAAACTAATATAGAAAACAAATATAGAAAAAATGAGCAAAAATAACATGCATATATAAATATGGTCTGTGTACGGATCTGGTAATTGGATTTTCCGTTCTGAAACGGGTATTGAAAAACAAAAAACGAGTGGTTATTTGATTTTTGTTTTAAAATACAAACATTAAAATTGAAATATAAGACGTTTTCCTTTTCATGATCAAAAACAGATATACGAAATTTTAAAAATGCTTTGATTTTAATTTTATATTTAGAATAACAAAAAAATAAAATCAGTAAGCGGCAGAAACGAAAAAAGGTCCGTTTTTTCATTTTCTGAGACCGGAAGTGGTCATCAGCAAGTGTGGAGCCAAACGACAACAAGATTCTCAGAGGGCGGAGCCAGAGAGCAGCGATTGGTCAGACTGACTGAGAGCCAGAGAACAATGATTGGTCAGACCATAGATATGTATAGAAGACAGCGCGCTAGCGTATCTAGTCTATGTATATCTATGGTCGGCACGTCTGGTAGCATCTCTGGCTGCTGTTGACTAGTGATGGCTGATCGAGGCTTTGTTGAAGCTTCGACACTTCATTCAAAACATGGTTCATTACTCGAGGCCTCAATGACACACACAGTGCTCGAGTAGGACATCTAGTGGTCAATAAAATGAAGTGCAATCAAGACGTGGTCGGTTCAAGGATTGTTTTGGATTTGATTCGCCATGCACACAATCCTGTTTGACTACACGAGATGATTGTATGGGTTCTAGTGGACGCAAAAATAAAATTACTAGTAATAATAATGACAATAACTATTGAAGAGCACGTTTCTTATTTGCCATGTTTGTCTGTAACACTATATACTCTTCACTTATATTCTGTGTTATGAAACATTTAAACGGTGCTGCTACATTCATGAGATGCTTTACAAATACAGACTGATGTCATTTTCACATGGGGCTGGTGCAAATAAAGATTATATGGATTATTATGGATTTTGGCAAAGTATGTCTTGGCGTTTATTGGTAAAGAGGTCAGTAAAGAGGGTGTGCTTATGTAACTGGTTATGAGCTTTTATTGAGAAATAATTTATCAACAGTTTTGGGACTCAAGCAGTTCCTTCTTTTACTCACTATCTCCCCAGCCTTAGAAAAAAAACCTGTTCACACGGCACAGATGAGGCTGAGGTACACAGGAAATGTTTGGCTCCATTGTACAAGTTTGGGTAAACGGTTTTGTGGGTTGCCCAGTAAGCCAGTGGGTCTGCCGTTATTTCTACAATTGCATTCGCTGTGGCACTTTGCCTTTGCCAGGCTCTACTTGCGTCTTCGTCCAATAGGCTCCACAGCTGAACTGAAAAATATTGAAGATCATCATCATCATCACCAGAAATGTCAGTCATTCCCTATTCAGAAGAGAAAAAAAATACCTGTGGAAGGTGCAGCTGGTGATGGAGGACGAGGCTGTGGTGGTGCTTGTGACGTAGATGACTGCTGCTTGGCATTCTTTATGTTAATTGTTGTGCATTCTGTTATTAAACGTTCTTTCACACTGGCTGCCACTCTGATTGGTGAATCCAAAAGTTTTGAACTGCAGAGCCACAAGTGTAGCAACAGCCAGTGAACTGTTTTTTTCTTTGGTTTGTAGTCTGTCAGCTAAGCACCTGACAAGGTTCTGTGCCAGGTGTTGTGGCATGGGGGTGGTGAGTTGGGAAAAAAAAAAAAAAAAAAAAATATATATATATATATATATAATATATATATATATGTCTTATCTACATATAATATATCTACCTATTTATCTATATCTAACGTTAATGATGACAATCTATCTATCTATCTATCTATCTATCTATCTATCTATCTATCTATCTATCTATCTATCAATCTATCTTCTACAAAATACGAAATCTGACATACTACTAACTCTCAAAGCAAATCACGGCAACAACAGCAAAAAAAACAATCTACTCTGCGAAAAACAATTCAAATGAACAACACTAAATAGGGATCTCCTATCCCGGAACACTCTCGATCCCACTGAGTGATTCACAAACCGAACCAATCAGGTGATTCGAAGCAGTTGAGTGCTTCAAACGTCACTGAGGTGATTCCAACGTCACGAGTCACGTGACCAAACCACGCCTCCGCACAGTGGCTCCATACGTTTGCTTCATGAGCTACAGCGCATGTGTCGAAGCCTCGGGTATCAGAGGACCATCACTATCTCTGGCTGCTGTTGACCTTGTTTTTGGAGTAAAACACGGTAAGAAGATAAATACTTCTAACCTGTAGCGTTATTTTGTTGTACGTTAAGTCAGCGACTTGTGAAGAGTTGTGTTTTGTCGTGTTTGAGCAGTTGGTCCGGACGCGTTAGCTAGCTAAGTGGCTAAGTTAGCTAGCGGGCTAATTAACACAGGTGGCTAACTTACCGCTGAACACCTGTGTTAGTTGCTGCTACAGCTGTTTGTCATTGTTAAAATGACCTTCTCAACATGTATTTCTATGGTGAGTATTTTAGCTTTTAAAAAAGTTATTTTACTTTAAGGTTAACTGAAACCTGTTCAGCTGCACTGAAGTTTAACATTCAGCTGGTTTGAATTAAACCCCGCTTAAGTTAACATTGCGCAACATTACTTTTCTGAATCTCCATAATTTCATTAAATTCCTTCCCTCTTCCACTGCTCAAGTTCAATCCAGTATATAAAATGACATTAATAGTGAATAAACTAACAACCAGCCATTGTATTTATTTATTATTACATGTATTTGTAGTCAAACATGAGTTGAAACATCCTACTTTTGGATCTAGAACTGCACAAGTCGTTCATTTTCAGTCACCTGACGAGTTAAACTCCCCTTTTTATGTGAGGTTGAAGCAGAAAGTCTGCTGAGCAGAACGTTACATTAGAACAAGATGATGGATGTTGTTCTCTTCAGCTGTCAGTGTTCAGAACGTTGTGGCTGATTGGTGGATCTGTCTGCCTTTACTCTGACATCCAGAGTTATACAAAAGTGTAGTATGTGTGCAGTGCAGAAGAGATTTACTTTATTGTATGCAGTTTTAGTGGTCCCATCAGAGAAAGTCATATCCATATACAGATTTTTATTAATTTCAGGGCTGGTTCAGTAAAGATTATAATAATAACTACATCAGATAATTCTTTGTTGCAGTTGGAATTTTGGAGCCTGAGAGATGGTTGAGAAGGTTTGCAGTTCTTGTTTTAGCAAAATATGTTATAATAGAAGATCTTTATTGTCATTGTACATGAAATTATCTGCAAACCAGCAAAGTGTATCAGTCTGAGGTATCTAAAAATAAATAAGTAAAGAAAAATGCTTCTAAAGCCAATAATAAACAGAATATTGTGAGGGAATATTCTAAAAAGGAAAGAAAAGCTCCATTCTCACTCCCCTCAGGATAAACTGTCATTAAAATTGACTTTAAATTTAGCTTCAACACGAGATAAAAACATTTACTTTCATTACTGATGTTGTCACGTTTTAATAAAGTTCATGCTACTTTTATAAAATGATGAAAGTGAATAAATTGTATTTCTGTGATCTGTGTTTGATTTCCTTTTCTCCTGTCATCCAGATGTTCAGAGGGAGATGATGCCACATCTGGTCCAGCTGATGGAAGGTCTTGAAGTTCTCTGACTGGCCTCGACTGAAGATGGTCGTCTCACTGGATTTAAGGTTCAGATGCTCAGTAACAAACTCCACCAATGAGTCAACAGGGAAGCTTTAGGTTTATTAAATGTTGCTATGAAGGTATCGCTGTTTTTCTTTGTGAATGCAATGTGCTCCAACTGAATCTTGAATTAGAACTTAGAAGTAAATCCTTCCATATGAAAGGATTATTTGCATTAATAACCTCATAACATTCTAATTTTTATTCCAGTCTTGGTTGGAAATAGAATCTCTGTATTGATTCAGGTAAAAACTGAACTTCACAGCATGTTGGAGCAAAACAACCAGATGAAAACTGTGATGGTGTTGGATTGTCAGACCGTAATGTTGCAGCTCAAAGCAGCTTTTCTATCTCAGTTCATTCTGACATTCAGCTATGAATCAACACAGCAGATGGTGATCCATGCTGTGGAAGTCTCACATCTCCTGATTTAATGGAGCTGCTTTGCACTTTTTACACTGTTTATTCACCAACACTTTATTTAATAAAAGTCCCATCTAGTTTTTATGAGGAATGTGATGTTTTAATTTCTCTGTGAATAACTGCAGTCTAATGCAACAGCTGGAGTTGTAACATCTGTCCTGATATTGATCATGAAGTATTGATCAGAATACTTATGGTCAGCAGTCATCCCTGAAGTTTTATATTAAAATCTTTACTTGTGTTGTGAACTTTGGTAAGAAGCAGAAATGTTAGCGTTGCTATGGATACATGAGTGTTAAATTCTGTCCATGTTTCCATTTTGGGAAATTCAGTCCAGCAGATGAGTTTGTTTTTACTGCCAGCTACCATTCAGTCTGAGATATTAAGAATAAATAAATGTGCATAATGTGGAAATGAACAGATTTTATTTTTATTTATTCCTTTAGCTTCTGCAGGTAAAGTTCCAAAATGTGGAGGAATTTAGTCTCACAATCACAGACAACAAATATTATCTGAAAGTCGGGTTATTGTTGTTTATCAGCACAATACAAAAAGATTAATGTTAGAAATATTCCAGTTAAGACTCTAGAATATCATGATTTATGTAAATTTACCTCAATAATATCAATGTTCAGGTTAAGATTGTGCAGTGATATTTATTATGTAAGTTTAGCTGATTAAAGTTTATGACTCTGCACTAAAATATTATTTAAATTGACATCATTATTATAATATTTAGTGTCAGACCCTACAGTATTGAGATTAAGAAATCAAATAATCTATAAAATGTAAATACACTGAACTAATTTGGATATATTTGAGTGAGACTCTACAATATTATTTGACACAAATCTAAATAAAAATTTTAATCATTTTTACTCCAAACATTTACTGGACTGATTTAAATATTAAAATCACTCCTGTCTAATCCTCTGCTGTACGTTCAAACCTGAGGCCTTAAATAGAAACACACAAGTATCTGTTTGAAGGAACTTTACAGGTTTTTATGTGAGATTTCTTCAGTAATTTAATGAGTTATCAGCAAAAATCAAGTGTTCATTTGATGAACTTCATTTCCTAAAACATCCAGAATTGGAGCTCATATCTTGGCAGCTGTAAAGTTTCTGCTCCTTCAAAGTTCACAACACAATGAATGAATTCCTAAAACACTCTCAATGCTGGAGAGTGTTTGATGCTGAAGCAGTGACCAGTTTTTCTGTTTCTTCTCTGGAGATGCACAATGAAGGATGTCTGCAGAGACTGAGAAAGAGTCTCACCACATCCTGACATGAGGAAAAAGACTTTACTGAAGACTACAATGAGAAAAACTATCAGACAGCAGACGGCTGCATTCAAGGTGAGCTCTGAACATTTGATCTGGAACAGGAATTCAATAACAGCAGCATGAGCTTCATTTCAGTCTGTAGCTGCTGAATTCATGGATGAATCATCTGGCACTAGAGAGGAAGACCATCAAACATCCACGTCAGCTGATGGAGGTCCAAGAGTCTCACTGAACAACCAACCTACAGAGTGAAGACCTCAAATGTGATTAGACGGCCTCCTATTCAGCCACATGTGTGAACAAATGCCTCTAAACTGATTTGTTTTCTAAAATAAATCTAGTTTGAGTCCTAATCTATGCCTGTGTTTGCTTCTTTACACCGCTGTTAACAGTTTAGGCTGTTACATTGTTCCAGATAAGACAAGTACAAGATTCTTCAGAGCCGTTCTACCACGAGCCTGACAGGAAGAACTCCAACAGCTACTGAATGTTCCTGTGGTTCCCTCAAGGCTACAGGAGGAGCCCTACGAGGACGAGCCGGTCCACCTGATGGTGGCCAGTCGCTGCGGTTCAAAGCCAACACTGACTACGTGGACTTCTACTGGACCACACGGAGGCCTTCAAACCAGACCAACAAGTTCACCGACTCCCCGACTCATGGGTCTGAGGATGCCGCCGAGCCTCGGTCCAGCCGGCCTCCTGTCTGTGGGTGTTTGAGTGCTGAGAGGTTTGTGGATGCATGTGAACATGTCTGTGTTGAAACAGCAGCTTTTGACTCACTAACGCCGGGAAAAACCAAGAGCTCCTTTATTTGTGACTTCCACTAAAAAACTGATGGAAATAAGTTTGTCAGGGTTCTGACTGATAACAGATTATTAAATAATGAAAATAATTGTTTAAATATTCCTTTAAACAATCCTTTTAGGTCTACATTTCCTTTACACTGACTTCTTGGTATATGTACAAGTATTTAGGGTGGAATATACCAATAAGCCCAATGTTCAAGGGTTCTTCTGGGAATATACCATTAAACCAACCTTTTAGGTAAATGTTCCAGGATGTTGGGTAGAATATACCATCAGATAAACCTTTTAGGTCTACATTGGAAGATTTTTGAGTAGAAAATTACTCCAAACCATCCTTTAGGTCTACATTTAAGGTGGAATACTCCTTTACACCATGATTTTTTGGTCTAGGATTTTGGATGGAATACTGGTTAAACCAACATTTTAGGTGCATGTCCAAGGATTTTTGGTGGAATGTTCCTTTAAGGTGGATGTTTGAGGACCTTGTAGGTGGAATACTTCCTGAAACCAACCTTTTTGGTCAACATTCAAAGATTTAAGGTGGAATATTCCTTTAAATCAACCTAAATTTCATGTTTTGATCATTATCAAGTGAGAAACCTCAATCCAGACTCCTCATAATGACGTTTGAGATTTATGCTGCTGTTATTTGTTTAGTCCAGACTAAATGACAGAAATCCACAACTGTAATTTTATTTCAGGACTCGGTTATTAAATGTCAAAACAATCCATGTGACTCTAAAAACTCAACAGCTTTACAAACTCTAAGATTAAACTCTCCACAAGGATCCAAAATAAGTTGGACTTCTACATGATAGCTTTAATTATTCTTCATCTACTTCCTAAAAAGTTTGGTCAATAAAAAAGACAAAAACTAATATTTTCAGTTGAACTAAAGACAGACTTTATGATTTTTCTGCTCACATGTTGTGTTGTTGTAAACTTACTCTTTCAAATAAATATCCTCCTAACCCCCTGGAAACTAGCGTTTGTCTTGTTTTTGTGTTGCTCCTCGGCGACCCTAGACAGCCGGGTCATAATGTTTTTTGAGCAACACACGATACTATGACGTTTTTACAATGATGGTTCTACTATGGAACCAGTTTGACATGTTCAGGTGTTCTTTGTGTGAAAACTCAGAGATTTCAGGTATCAGAAGGTGGTTTTCAACTTTCTTTGTTAACTTTCTGCCTCAACTTCAAACTAAATTTCCTTCACTAAGCCAGCCCTCTGGACTTCCAGGAAGCTGTGTTCCTATTGGCTGTCCAGGTGGCTGCTTGGTGTTATCAGGAACACCTGAGCAGCTTGGTGTTATCAGGAACACCTGAGCAGCTCAGTGTCTTCCTGCTTTATTTAGCTGCAGACAAACATTTCCTCTGTTTCTCTTCCCACTGAACTGGGTTTGGCTCCATTGCTTTAGTTTGTTCTTTAGGCGTTGGCTTGCAGCTTCCAGCAGTAAAATCGTCTTTAATGTGCTTCTTGGTGTGTTTTAGGGCTTTGTACTGGATAGTTGTCTTGGTAAATGTGGTTCTTTAGCCACAGTTAGCACATGGTGCTAATGTTTGCAGTGATTAGTGGATTTGGTGCAGCTGAGTTGTGTCTTTATCTTGGCTGTAGTGAGTCTTTAGAGGTTTTTGGTCAGACACATTCTGTATTCTTGTTTGTGGACCAACGTTGGTTGTCCAGAAGGTAAGAGTTCCTGTCCTGATTCTCTGTTCTCAGAGGTTCTCTGGTAGACTGCAGGAGACTTTAGCATTTGGGTTGTACTAGTTTGGTTTTTGTAAGGTTTCATTTGGACGGCTATCTTGAGGTTTAGTGAGGTTTTCTGCAACAGTTCTACAAAGCAACCTGCAGCAGAAGAGACTTTGAGAGTTTTTAGGAAGTTCTGGAGACCAGACTTTAGAGCAGCAGAAACATTTGTCAGCAGTTTGAGAAGGTGAGCTTCAGAGTAGAAATGAGACAGAAACCTTCTTGACCCGTGTGGTGAGGTCCTGTACCAAGAGTTTGAGCAGGTTGTGAAGAGTCTGTAGTTCTTTGGTCTGAAAGCACAAGAAGAGTCGACTCATTAAAGGAGAAAACAGGAGAAAACAGGAGATATTGTTGGTTCTTTTGTCGCTCTGCAGTTTCCTTAGACTGAATATCAAGTTTATATTTTAAATGATTTCCCTTGTGAGCCCAAGAAGACTTCAATAAACTCCCTCCATCCCCTGGACACAACACATTACCATGTTAAATCTTTTTTTTAAAAATGTTTTTGTGTTTTAATCATGGTTTTAGCATAGTTTTTTTTCTTTGCTTGTTTAGTTTTGTCATCTGTGTGAAAGGTGCTAAACAAATAAAGTTGAATTGATAAACTGAATAATTGAATAACTCATGATTGTGACAACAGAAGTATTTTCATTGTGATTTAAGGGTTTATTTCATTTTTAAGGTTGGGATTAAAATCTTGACAGAAAAAAAGGATTAAAGAAATGAACTACATTTAAAAAAGCAATTAAATCAAAGGAAAAAAACATTTAATACAATAAAACTTTAAAAAAGAAAATTAAATATCAAATACAATTAAATGATATTAAACAGACAAAATATTTAATTAGATAATTAAACAGAAGATACAAAACGTAATTATGAAATTAAACAAAATTTATTAAACAGAATATGAAACATTAAAGATGAAATATTTTAGATAATTAAACATTTAAAAAAATACAATTAAACAACAAGAATATTAAACATTAAAAAAATACAAAACATTTAATTGGACTATTAAACCTTTAAAAAGACAAAACATTTCATTAAAAAAATAAATGTTTAATTAGAAAATTAAATCTTAAAGACAAAACTTTAAATAGGAATTAAACAGAAAATACAATGAAGGATTTAAAAAGAAAATTAAACATTAAAAGGTGGTAAAACATTTAAAAAGAAAAACCTTAAAGATTTAATTGAAAAATTAAACATTGGGAAAGAAAAAGAAATTTTTCAAACAAGCTGATAAAACATTTGAAAAAACAATATAACATTAAAAAGAAAACATTTGGAAATCAAATCAGACATTAGAAAAGAATAAAAGGAGAGAAAAGCAAAAATAAACATTTAAGAAGAATCAAGCCAAAGACAAAACATTTGAAAAGACACCAGTTGAAATTTAGAAGATCAAATTAAACAGAAGAGAAAATGATCAAAAAGAGCAAAAACAGATAAAGGTCTGAAAGTGTTTTCTAGTCTGAAACGAAAACATCAAGTTGTTTCTTCAAACATTTCCTCTTTCTATATTCTTGGTTTGATTGTGGACAGATTTACTAAGAACTCATTTAAGAAAACTGCTTTCCAGATAAAGTCTACTAGTAGTTGAAGGCATTTATCAAACTAATGTTACCTTCTGATCTCCACAAACTTTACTGTTCAGTGAAGAGAATCAAAGTTTGTTAATGATTTCTAAAAAAACCCACAGGTGAAGGTCTGAGAACTCAGATTGATGGTCTAAATGTGAAATCAAGACTCATGGTCACAAGTTTTAAGGCTTCTGTTAACCAGAAAGTTCTAACTAACAGAGAAGCACTGAGAAACTTTTAAGATTTCAGTCCTCAGACTGTCTAAAGGTTCAAACTAACAGAGAACTACTCAAGAAGTTTTAGGTTTTCAGTCCTCAGACTGTCTGAAGGTTCAAACTAACAGAGAAGTACTGAGAAACGTTTAAAACTTCAGCCCTCAGACTGTCTGAAGGTTCAAACTATCAGAGAAGTACTCAGGAACTTAGAGGATATCAGTCCTTGGACTGTCTGAAAGTTAAATCTAACAGAGATCTACTGTGGGACTTAGAAAATTTCAGTCCTCAGACTGTGGAAAGGTTCAAACTAACAGAGAACTACTCAGGAACTTAGAAGATATCAGCCCTCAGATTGTCTGAAAGCTCAGGTCCTGAGGACTCGGGAGGTGTGGAGGCTTTGGAAAGTCTTGGAACTGAAGGTTCAACCCTCCAGCACAAAGGCTGAAGCCCAACCTCCTGAGAAAAACGGTCGAGTCGAGACTCGAGTTAAAAAAAAACTCGAAAATGACAAAAAATAGATGATAAATGCGCAAAAAAAAGAAGAATTAGTATCTGAGCGAATAGCTCAGGGGATAAGAAGAGAGACTACCAAGCGGAAGGTCGCAGGTTCAAGACCCACCACCGGCAATTTTCTTTGTTTGTCTTTGTCAGAATTTTGATGAAAACTTAAGAAGGGTCTGGTCTTGAACCAGCGACCTGCAGCTCCATAGGCAAATCCTTAACTCACTGAGCTACAGATCAGATAAAAAGAAATAATTTCGTCGTCCCTTTGGCATCGTAGTTCCTGAAGTGACCACATGGGCGGAGCCAAGGCGGAGTCTGGGTGGAGTCAGGGCGGAGAGTAGGTGGGGAGGTGGGTGGCGGCCTCCCCCCTCTACTCCCCCACCTCCCCCCACCACCCACCACACCTTCCCCCGCCCGACGAGTTCTTCGAGTCTCCACGAGTTCTTCGAGTCTCCATGGGTTTTCCCGAGTTTCTGGAGTTTCCACCAGGTCGGAGGCAGAACAAGTTGTCATGAAGAGGTGTTGAAGTCGGCCAGGATGGACTGACTTTTTACAGCGACTAGAAGGAAGATGACTAGAAGAGCAGGTCTTTAACCACCATCCATAAAATCCATGGAGTCGGCTCCAGAGAAATGAAAGAAGGTCAACTTTTATCAACCTCCATCCAGATGTTCAACTTGATATCTTTACTTTGACATTTTTAGCACCACAAACCTTTAGTATCACACTTTATTATCATTTATTAGGACTTTAATGGAATCCACCAGCAGATTTACTTTTTGTTGACAAACTTTATTCTTGTCGTCGTGGGACTGCAGTATTTAAAACTATTCCTTCTATTTGACCTCATGTTTATTAGTTTTTGTTATTTTAGTTGTCCATTAGTCTCTTAAAAACCAAATAATAAATTGGATTAGTCAAGAGGTTTTAATTTCTTACTTTGTCATATTTTAGATATGACAAAAAAATATAAAAATAAAGCGTCTTGAGACAATTTGACCTGTCATTGGCGTTATATAAATAAAATTGAATTTAAATTGTATGTATCTTGTAATGTTGGAGTAATTCAGCCATATATGCTGGAAAACACATTTTCTTTGTCCATTAATCTGTTGATTGTTTTCTCCAATAATTCATTTCTTGTTTTGGTTTATAAAATGTCAAACCCAAATATATTCAGTTTACTGTCATAAAAACCAAAAAGATTTACATTCATGATGCAGGAATCAGGCAGTTTTTCACTTTTTATCTTAGTTTAGTCAGAAAGATAGTTGACAATGTGTGAATTGTTGCAGCTTGTGAGCCGTAGAAGGTTTTAGTCTTTAGGACCGAGTGTCAAAAAACATTTAGAAACCAACATCAACAAAATATTCGACAAAGATTTGAACATCATTAAAGGGAAATCCAACTTTTGCATGACAATGTCTAATTAAAGGACATTTATTTCCAACGTAAATGTGTGATATTCATCCTCTGGAGCTTTCTCTTCACATCGTCTTCCACCTGGACTGGTTTGGTCGGGAGCATGTGCAACAAACATTTGAAAAACTGCACTTTAACATCAATGAATGACACTGAAGTTTAATCTCTACATAAATGAGACTGAGTCTGGATGTGCTGCTCTGTCATTAACTCCTAAGTTTAGGGAAAGTTAAAACAAAAGAGGACAGTTCAGATAAGACTTGAGAATGAGCTTATTTTGAACAAACATCTCAGACTTTCTGAGCTTCAGCACTTCTAGCAAGATATTTCAACAACAAGCAACTCAAGAGATCCAGAAGTTGGAGAGAGTTAGCTTTAGCTGAGCCAAAGAACATGTGGGACGCTAACCTAGCAAACATTTCAGACATTTCTCTGTGAATTCTGAGAAATAATTTCCTATTTAATGACAGAGCTACACATCTTAACTCAGTCTCATTAAAACAGACTCTAATTCAGTGTCATTCATCCATATTAAAGTGCAGTTACCCAGAATGTTTGTTGCATGAGCTCCAACAAAACCTGTCCAGGTAGAAGGCCACTTTGACAAACAGGAAGTGGAAGATTCCAAGCAGATTTATAGAAGGGGGAACCGGACTGTACTAAGTGTGGTCGAGTATAAAGGGGTGTTTTGTGGGTTTTTAAGGCTGATAATGATTATTAGTGAGACATTTGGAGTAGATATTCATTTGTAGTAAATGAAAGTATTTATAATCTTGGAGTTAAACTTAGAAGAACACAAACTCTAACAGAAAACTTTGTTGATACGTTTTTGTTTTGTTTACAGATGTTAAGTTAAAGGAGTTTTATTCGTGACGTATAACCAATCAAATCACTCCAGAAGACAGAGCGACCACAGGTAGATTAAGGTTCAGAGCCAAAGTAGCGCCATTTTTAAATTCATTTATTACCGTAAATTGGTAAAACATAAAATACTGATAATCAGTAAATCAGTCAGCCCACAATTACTACAATTCTACAATGTATGTCTCTTTCCTTTGACGTGTTATTTGTACAATATACAATGTATATGATGGTGTTTTTTCATACCAGAGGCTATACTATGATGTTTTCTAAGAGACATATGATGCTACTCTGTTCTGGCACTGGGCTGCTGCACTCCTCCTCTGTTGTTTTCTGGATTGTACTCAGCTGCATGCCTTCGTCCACCCGGCCTCCGTTGACTCGTCCCGCCTGCCGTCTCTGGAGCTGAAGCTGGATTGGAACAGACCAAAGTACAGTCCAATCACGATGCCAGCTGCCTCTCAAAAGGCTCCTTCATCTGGCGGAACTTCTTCTGAGGGGAAGCTGAGCTGGTCCGGCAGAACTTTGGAGATGTGTTCCAGTGGTTGGTGGATGTGTAGGGAGATAGAGAGGGACCTTTGAACTGTTCAGAAAGGAAAACAGGGAACCCATTGGTAGTTTTAGTTTAGGGTGCCACTGCGGTGTGTTTTTGGGCTTGAAGAGGCGAACAGGAAGAGTTTTTTACTTTGTTCCAGGTTGGAATGCCCATCAATGTCAACATGAAGTTCACTTTTAGTTCTGTTTATTTATTTTTATTTTACTAACACCCATTTGATTTTAACCTCCTCACATGTTGTGTTGTTGTAAACTTACTCTTTCAAAAAAATACTCGTCTAACCCTCTGGAAACCAGCGTTTGGACTGTTATTGTGTTGCTCCTCACCTACTTCAGACAGCCAGGACAAAACAACGTTTTGTGGAATAAAGGCTATACTATGACGTTTTTAAAGCGACATGCTATACTATGACGTTTTCAGAACGACATGCTATACTCTGACATTTTTTGGGTGACATGCTATACTCTGACGTTTGTTGAACCCAAGGTTATACTATGACGTTTATTGAGCCACATGCTATACTATGACGTTTTTTGGGTGACATGCTATACTATGACAAATTATTGAACGACATGCTATACTATGACGGTTTTAGAGCGACATGCTAAACTGATGTTTGTTGGACCAAAGGCTATACTATGATGTTTTTAGAGTGACATGCTATACTATGACGTTTTTTGGATGACATGCTATGCTGTGACGTTTTTTGGACCAAAGGCTATACAATGATATTTTTAGAGCGACATGCTATACTATGACATTTTTTGGGCGACATGCTATACTATGACGTTTGTTGGACCAAAGGCTATACCATGATGTTTTTAAAGGGACATGCTATACTATGACGTTTTTAGACAAAAGGCTATACTATGACTTTTTTAGAGTGACATGCTATGCTATGGCGTTTTTAGAGCGACATGCTATACTATGACATTTTTAGAGCGACATGCTATACTATGACGTTTTTAGAGCGACATGCTATACTATGACGTTTTTAGAGCGACATGCTATGCTATGGCGTTTTTAGAGCGACATGCTATACTATGACATTTTTAGAGTGACATGCTATACTATGACATTTTTAGAGTGACATGCTATACTATGACATTTTTAGAGCGACATGCTATACTATAGGCTTTTTAAATTGACATACTACTATGACTTTTTTTGTTTTTTTTTTGTCGTTTTTTTAGCAACATATTTTAAGAATTTAAACAGTTTTAAAAATTACTATACTTTTACTTGTGCAATGAAATATTATTCCATGGCATTTTTTAGTAGACATATTATACTCTGATGTTTTCTTGAATAACATACTATTTTGACAATATACTGCACTATGACATTTTTTGAACCACATATCATACATGACAATTTTAGGCAACATCCTATCATTTTGCACTTTTTGGAACCACATAATATAATCTTTTTTTTTTTTTGCCAAGCTATACTATGAACTACAGGCCATACTATGTTATTCTTGAAAAGTATACTATACTATACATTTTCTGAACTACATCCTATACTATGGCGTTATACACAGAGTGCTTTGGTTACGTTGATTTATAATGTAGATTTTTTTCTGTTTTGTTTTTTGATGGGATTACCATAGACCTGACCATGAACACCGTTGACACCCACCTGAGGGAGACGCTGCCTAAGATCTCAAGGCTGCTTGGTCGTGGTCTTTCTGGTCCTCCTCCAGAACACCTTCATCAACTACGTCTTCTTTTGAAGAGGCCCTCAGATGCTGCAGTCTCTGACCTTCAGGAGAAACTGCTACTTTCACTCTGTAACGAGACGGCAGTTATTTTAAAGACCCAGCTCCTGGCGGCATGAGTGAAAATTTAACATCCATCAAAACGGAACTATAGACAGTTAAATCTGAGCTGTCGGTCAGTATTTCAAACATCAAGTCTGACCCGGGTGCCCTAAAACACACTGTGGGTGAAACGGAAACTTCACTCTCCACATCCCCGATGACATCGTCACACTCTAAACCAGAGCACCTGTCTGCTGAACCTTTAAAAGTGGACTATAAATGTGAAGAATGTGAGCAGCAGCAGACTGTGAGCAGCGGAACAGATGTGATCAGAAAGAAGTCATTTTCTTTTTTCTTTTCTTTCTGGTTGACTTGATGCTGTTAGATGCAGATGTTGGAGCTGATTCTGATCTTTCACGATAAAAAGCTGCTTTTCCTTCACAGACTTTTCAGGAAATTATTCTCTCAGGTTTTCTCTGCTATTGATATTTTTATTATCATTGATTATTTCATTATTTCTTTATTGTAAAATAAAGTTTGAGGCATAAAGACTCATTTAGTTATTCTATTCCTGAAATCTTTGATGTAGAAGAACTAAACTTCCATTTTCCTTCTTGTGCTTCTGATACTAGAACTAAACATATCTTCAACACGGATCATCTGCTTTTAATGAATCAGCAGCAACATCACAACAACAAATGAGACAATTTTCAACAAATTAATGAAACTGATGTCATTTAAAACTATCAGTCTGTTTTAGTGTCAAATTAAAGCTGATTACTGACAACTAGAACATTAACGTTACTGTTTTAATCACATTTAGGTTTCCTGAACGTTACATTAATGTCAGTCAGCCACAGTTTTATGAACTTAATGAACCACATTACAGGCACACAACACACTTCAGCTGTTTACATGAAACTCAACACAAACATCGTTAGCTTAATGCTACGTTAGCTTTAATCAGGCTACGACTGAGCAGCTAGCTCGGTTAGCATCGCTAACATTAAAGCTAATATTTACTATGCTAACTTTCTTCTCTGGTCAACACACACTGAAACAAACTCCACCAACATCTGGAGTGCATGGCACACATTATATGTGACACTAAAGCTGCATATAAAGTGCATTAAAAACGGCACCGATACGAAAATAAACATTTACTTACCGAACTATCAGAGTCCTTTCAGTGTCTGCTGGTAGAATCAGCCGAAGGCAGAAAACTGGTTAAAACAAGCCAACGGGCAGGAAAATTGTCTGCGGAAAGTGTTCTGCTGCTCCACCGATAAATAAACCAACAGTTATTATATCAGAATTAATCCAAACGAGGAGAGCAGAGTCTCTGCTGCCTCCCCCATTGGACCTGTCAATCATTCCAGACCAGACTGTCAATCAAGTAGTCCCCGCCCCCTGGCTTTGCAAAACTTTAACACTCTATAAAAAAATCAATATTGATTTATTTCAAGATCGGCCACGTGATCTCTCATTTTGACCATGAAAACTAACGCAAAAAATTTATATACAGTCTATGCACCGTACTCTGTTTGGCTCCACACTTGCTGATGACCACTTCCGGTCTCAGAAAATGAAAAAACGGACCTTTTTTCGCTTCCGTCTCTTACTGATTTTACTTTCTTGTAATTCTAAATATAAAACGAAAATCAAAATCATTTTAAAAAATCGTAAAAAAAACGAAAATCAAATAGCCACTCGTTTTTTGTTTTTCAATACCCGTTTCAGAACGGAAAATCCAATTACCATATATATATATATATGTGTGTGTGTGTGTGTGTGTGTGTGTGTATGTGTGTATATGTATATATGTATATGTATGTATATATATGTATATATATATATATATATATATACACACACATACATATATATATATATAATATTTTTAAATAATAAAACTGATGTATTTCTGCAACAGTGGGTTTTACAGGGTTAATTTTACTGAAGTGGCGTAGCTGGATGCAGATACTTTTAATTACGGTGAATTAGTCCAGTTTAGTGCAGATAATAAAAAAAGTTAAATTCTGCTCCAGAAATGAAATTTAGTTTTTCACTCTTTTGTGAAACACAATCACTGGTTTTGTCTTTGTTATGCATAGTGTTTCACAAACTAGTCACATTTTTCAAAACAATAAAACAAAGTACAAAGTATTTTCCTCTGAAATATATTAGGGTGGAAGTATAAAGGAGCAGAAAATGGAAATACTCAAGTAAAGTTAAGAAAATGTTCAGTAAAACTTACTTTGAAGAAACACATGTTCTGCTTTGTCTGCTCAGGAGGGACATGCAGCACTTTGGCATCAAAGTGAGCATCATTGAACCCGGCTTCTTCAAGACAAATGTGACCCGTTTGGATCTGATTGATGCCGACCTGAAGAGGCTTTGGACTCGCCTCCCTCAAGAAGTTAAAGACTCATATGGGGCTACGTACTTTAATGACTGTGAGTACAAGTGCAGTGAATTTAGCAACACTGTCAAATCAGTGTTCTGAATGACTTGTGTTGTTTTGTCTCTCAGATGTGAAAGCTCAGGACTTCTCCATGGGCATCTTGTGCAGTCCAGATATCTCTAAGGTGACCAGGTGTATGGAACATGCACTGACAGCTCAGTTTCCACGCACACGATACGCAGCAGGCTGGGACGCTAAACTCTTCTGGATCCCTCTGTCCTACCTCCCTACATTTGTTTCAGACTTTGTGGTCAATGTTCTTCTCCCTTCACCTAAAGATAAGAGAAACGTCTGAGCAGCAACATCTGTAAAATAGTTTGTATGAACAGATGATTTCCCCTTTTACATGAATTAACAATAAGGTACAAAAAAAAAAAAATGCATCGAGACTGTGTTACAAAATAGGAAATTTATTCATTCATGTCTCAGCAGCAGAAATTTAATCCATATGGGCGTCATGCTCTGGATGATCACAGATACAGTTTTCATTTGTCGTCATTATGATACAAAATAAATCAATCTGCAAAGAATTCACTTTTTTTTGTTTTTAATAAAATGCCTTCATCTGCATCCTCAGGTCATGTGTTGCTTTTCATAAAACAACACATCCACGCAACACACACAGGCACCTTCAAGTACTGCTCAGATCTATTTAGGCCATTATTTGTTCCAATATCATCACTAAAAAAAATGATCATGTTGATTCAAAGTCACACAGCTGGGAAACATAAGGTAGAGATGATTAGGTACAATCAGTACGTGTCGCACACGTATTTTAGCTCATATTTCTGTTTATAATGTAGCAGATGTTAAAAAAATGAATGGCATGAATTTAAATCCAATTTCTTTTGTTCTGCTTTAATTTGTCAGCCCTGAAATGAGGTATATAAACATAAAAGATGAAGTGAAAACATCTTCAGTTTTGTTTAGTGGCAAAAAAAAATCCTCACCCAACATATTTCTCTAATAACCTCTGATCTTATCAGTACTGTACATTCAGAATGCAGCTCACCTTTTATATGTGTTATATTGTGTTTATGTTGAACTATTTAGGATCTATTTCAGACAAAATCTTACTGTTCAAATTTACAAATATACAACATATTTATTAACATTTCTATCAGCAGCTTCAGTGCAAAGATATACATATTGTACATCAGAATAAAGAAAAACAAACATCAACACAAGAATTGGCATAAGAAATGTCAGAAGGCATAGTCTCACAAGACTTTTTTCTTCATTCTATAGAAATGTATTTCTCTGTCCTAAAACAATTTGAGTTTTGTACACAGGCTGCATAAAAAAATAAATTCTGTGCAAAGTGTGTTTCTTTTTCGATTCCCATCTGTGAGAGAGGGGTTATACGTCGCTGTCCTCTTTGACAAGGTTGGCTGTGTCCTTGAAGCTGTCCTCGGTCGGTGAGAAGGTGCAGGGACGATCCCTCTTCTGAGGTTTGGGGGGGACGAATGGAGACGGCTCAGGGGCAGGAGAGTCCCCACTGCTTCCTACAGGCTTCTCATCCTTCATCTGAAAACAACACAAACGGCAACATCTCAGCTTTCTGTTTATCTTCAAACGGGATTTTCATCATGATCCAAACGTACCTCTGAGTATGAAGGGTTTTCAAATGTGGTGCTTGGCTTTAATTTTCGTTTGAATAAGCTCCACTTTGACTCCTGCAAACAAACACAGTCAGTGAGGTGACGTCACGCTGTTTAGACTTCGTGCTGTAGATGTGTGTGGACATACTGCATGTAAGAGACTCACAGGAACAGGTTTGGTGCTGACTGAAGTTGTGTTGACGATGCCAACGCTCTGATCTCCGCGGTACGCCGGGTTCACGAAGTTGTTCTCCAGCTGCTCACCGCTAACATTCACAGTCACCTGTTTCACACCAAAAATAGTAGTAAGATGGTTTTTCTTCACAGTGACGCATAGAGCTTTGTTCAGTTACTCTGTATAATACAACGTTGTTAAGTCTTGAGGCAACTATGTGAAGCGTCCTGAGATGACTTGTGCTGTTAATTGGTGCTGTAGAAATAAAACTGAATTGTTGGTGTGTTCTGAGCTCAAATGTTCAATTATCAGGAGACCTATACACAACTTTGAATACTTTACAAATGGTGAGAAACCATTATCTGCACAAAAAAAGTTCAGAAGTACCCACAGTGTTGTTCTTCTTTTATTCAACATTAAACTTACTTAGATCAGAAACCGTTCTCTTAAGGATCTAAGACAGCAGTGCTAGCTTACTCTGTCTTGTGTTTTTTTTTTTTTTTTTATACAAATTAATCTATTGCTTTCTGTACAACTTTCAAATTGATTTGGAAACATACTCTTAATTCACACCTAAAGAATAGTCTATAGTTCTGGACAAAGATTGCTGATGTTTAACTAGTTTGCATATTTAATGTACTTTCACTGTTTCTCCTACTGTAAATCAGTCCAACTAACTCATGCTGTGTCTGTTTATACACAATATGTCATTTTTAAAATTCAGTTGAATTTTTTTCATACCAGAAAGTTTTATGGTCTACTTAAACGTTATTACTCCCTGCTGGAAGAAGCTGTACGATATGGAGTGTGTATAGATGATGTTTTTTAAGCACGAATATCAAATGTCTTAGTTTATATGTCATAGCATTGTTGTTTAAATAGTGTGGCATGAAACATCTACTTATGTATTTATGAGTACCTGTGTGGCATGGATGACAGCAGGATCACCGGACACAGGAGCAGTGGGATAAAGCGGGTTCTCAAATGTGATCGGCTGCCTCCCAGCTTCCATGGCAAAATTATCATCCTACAGGAATATTTCGCTGGTTAGATTGTGTTTATATACATTGAAGAACTTCAACAGGTAAACTGCTGATTTGTTAACCTGATTTCTCAAATGCTGCTCATGCAAGCCTTTCTGTAGGCGTTTTAATATTAAAAGGTGTCAATAAGTACCACAAATGGCTGAGAACTTGTGCGTCAAAATTGCTGATGGCACGCTTTTAGTGACTTTCACAACTCACCATCTGCATGGTCGTGTCAATGAATGACACTCCAATGTGTGATGGTCCGAGATCCACATTATCACCGGAGCGAAACGTCACCCCATTCCCCGTGTCAGCGGACTTCACCAGGCTGCTGAGGCTGGACAAAAACAAAACACTCCAACGTGAACTTTGATCTGAATATTCTAATGTGAGCTTCGCTGCAGTTCCAGCTAATAAAAACATGTACTGAATATACGTGACAGATACCTGGGGAGTTTGGGCATGGAGGGGATGAAAGAGCCTGTTCGTTTGTAGTTGAGGAAAACCCCGACTGCCAAAGCTCCAGTAATCAGGATGATAATGACGGCCAGAAGAACAGCCACAGCTACAGAAGAAATGGTAAACATTGAGCTGTGTGGTTATGGGACATGTCCAGGTGAGGTGAAGATCATTAACACCTCTAATAATATTTGGCTAAGTGGTCCAATAAAGGTCATGACCTTTGCATGGCCTGTTTGCTGCAGTTAAACTGTAATTGATTGTTGGGTATTTATTAATTTAGAAACTTGTGATCTTGATCACTTAACATCTTCAACGAATGCTGAGCCAGACTGCTTTCTTGGCCTAAGTAACTTTTAGATAGATCAGCATCATGTTGTTTCTGTACAGCAGCTCCCACATGTTAACCCCTTGACACCTATTGTCGCCAATTCGCAACTTTCATTCAGACTGCAACCGAGATAGCGTATCCATTCCCCCAGTGCCGGTTTGTGTATATTCAATATATATCTCGGAACTTTTTGCAAGCACTGGTTTCTCGTAGGACCAGTCGGAGTGGGACCTAATTATTATATACCTGTTGCTATAGTTATATATCTATGTATCTATGTTCTATGTGTAATAAATAAATTAACAATCTCCCCTTATTCTAGCATCAGCTGGAAAGCAAAAACACACATAAAAATGTTTTTTTAATTTAATTCTAAATAAATTCACGCGTCAAGGGGTTAAACATTGTCTGTTTGCATGTATAAAAGATTTCCACAGGTTTTGAAAGGAAGATGAGTTCAGCCTTTGTCTTGCTATGAAATTGCATAATATAATAAAAAAAGAAATGAAGGTTAAATTGACATTGAAATGACTGTACCTGTTCCTGCTGGGGCGCCCCTCGACTTCCCCATCTCACAGTAACTGCCCATGTAGCCATATGGACATCTACACAAAATCATGACATCACACAACAGCAAATCTTTAACAACTTTCATAGTAAAACAACAAAATAAATAGCGGAATGACGTACTGGATACTAGTGAGACTGATAAACAGTCTTTCATGGGTAAAAATGGCGCCTGCAACTAAACTCACTTGCACTTGGGCAGACCCCCTTCATCAGTGTAGCAGGTTCCACCATTCATGCATCTACATGCAAGGGGCATTGCAACAGGAGCCTCGATGGCTGCAGGAGCAAAAAGCCAGGCGTATGGATGATCAAACAGAGAAACAACAAAACAATGTCACACCACAGTTGCACAAAACCACACAGGAGCAGCCAGGCAGGTGAGGAGAACGGACCAATGAATGCCACATTATAGTTAAGACAAGAGTGCAGGAACTACATGCGCTGCTGTTGTGGTTGTTTACCTGCATCACATTCGTTGGAGTCAAACTGCACCGGCGAGGAGCCTTGTGGGCAGGCACAGGTGTACCCACCAGGCCGGAGGAGACACAGATGACTGCAAACATTCTTACAAGGGTTTGGCACTAAAGAGAACAGAGCATAAATGCCAACACTGTTAGCTAAAGAAAAATTACTGGAAGTAAACTAATAGCTGGTGACACATTTCAAGGCCTTTTTTGATTACAGCATGTGAACAAAAAAAAAAAAAAGAAAACACTGCACTTTGTTTCCATGACAAACTTTTAGCAGCAATAACTGCCCCCTAACTCTGCATTTAACAAGACAGAAGAGCTTTCATGTTTGCTGCTCTCTCTGACAGGAGACTTTTGCAGCAGCATTTAAAATTGTAGAAATTTGGTCTCTGTGTGAATTCAAATTATTTTTGAGTGCCCTCTTTCTGCAACTGTTTTACAGAACTGACAGCCTCCTTTACTAAATAATTGACTGGTTTTACTTTTCATGGCTTAAGTTCACTGTAAGGCAGCATTTAGGCTTTGCCAACAAAATAATTATTGTATTGATTATTGTATTAAAGAAATACCATATTTCTGTTTGATTCCAAATCAAGTTGTCTGTGTCTCATTGTTACATATACCTGTCTGCCAGGACACACTTTAAAAGTAAATTTTTCTATCTCAGAGAAACATCAAGACTCCGTGATTCATACAGCACATTTAAAACAACGTTCACCCAAGTGTGTCAGCAGTAAGGCAGTGTCAATTTTTGTGAGCTGTTTAATCAGACATATAAAAGTAAAAACTGTGTTCTGACCTGACTGGTTGTGTCGGTGCTCCTGGTAAATGCGGACTTGTGTCAGCCACGGGTTGATGGTTAGAACTTTGACTTTATTTCCTCCTCCAAACTTGTTTGTCTTCCACACTTCACCTTTCTCTTTTGTGGACCAGTACACGTGTCCCTCAAAGACGTCCAAACTGTAGGGATGTCCAATGTCTGGGACAGAAGAAAACACATTGTTTCTAATAAATCACTTATATTATGATTTAACCCTCTGAACGCCAAGCAGTTTCTGGGCATTTTTTGGCCCGTTATTTTTTTACTCACCGTGGGCTCATTTTTCACTGCAATCTAAAATCATGCGCAGCTATGAAAGCAGCACAACCATAGCTGGAAGTAGTGAAAGCTCAGAAAAGTCTTTTGTGCAGTACATTTTAAATTTGTTTCCATACTTGTCTTCTATCTGCTCAGTGTAAGCAAAGCCTGCACTTCAGTCCTGCTCAGCCAAAAAACTCACAAGTTTTGTCAAGTGAGTTTTGGTAACAGAACCAGAATCCAGTTGTGCTGAGGAGCTCTGATTTTTTCGTGTTTTTACAGAATCCGGTTAGAGCAAACAGTTTAAATGTTTAAATAAGACATGTGGAATAATGTGATTTTGATGAAATATCAAAATTTTAAGCTTAGATTGAAGGGTTCCAAACCTTCAAGGACCATACAGCATCTGGCTGGAATAAATGGTGTCATTGCAACGACTCTTTTAAAGGGTTAGAGGTTTAAACAACTGAAACACTGAACACAGTCTGTGTCTGCCTATTAAACATGCTATCTCATTGCTTGTCTGCAGAATAGCTACTCTACATCTCAGTGCTCTGACCTCCTGATATGACGATCTTCCTGTCTGTGCCATCGGGCTTCATGGACTCAATGATATTTTCTTTGGAGTCACACCAGTAGATTCTGTTTCCATTCAGATAGTCCAGAGCCAGTCCAGTAGGCCAACCCAGGTCCTCCTCCCTCACCAGCACCTCTCTGTGTTGACCGTCCATCCACGCTGATTCTATCCTGGGTTTTCTGCCCCAGTCTGTCCAGTACATCATCCTGCCCAGAAACAATCACAGGCATTATTTTATAAAGATTTTTCATGCCATGCAAAGGAATTAACATTGCATGCATAATATTTCTTCTCGAACAACAGCTATACAGCCTCATACCCCAGTGATGGATTTACAGCAATGGCAGCAGGCTGGTCGAGGTCAGTGTGGATCAACCACTTCCTGTACCGTCCATCCAGTTTGGCCACTTCAATTCGATTAGTCCCCGAATCTGTCCAGTAAATGTGCCTGAGAACAACGTTTAAAAACACTGAGTAAATGTAAACAAGACTTGCACAAATTCTACAGAACAAAAGCAAAGCAGCATTTACCTGCCGACCCAGTCCACAGCGATGCCATCAGGATTTGCGATGTACCTCAGGTTTAGGTCCACTTCTTTTACCGGGTTGTTTCCATAATCATTGAATGTGGTCATATAGGCGCGTTTGATGGAACCAAACTGAGATCCCCGACCCAGAACTGTCCAATAAACGATACCTACAACACACCAAGGGAAAGGTTATTTACTGTTGGAGATTTTGTTCACTGTGGCTAACAGCTACATTAACAGTAGTCTTACTGAGGCCTTCATGCTCTGGATCCCACAGGTAGTCTAGAGCTTGGATGTGCTCAGCGTTGTCCACATAGTCTGAATACTGCTCAGAGGACAGGTTGAAACGACGGATGCGAACGTTGTCTGGCAAGAGCAGCACTGGTGGGTTTCCTGTAGAGAAATGTGATAAATGCTGTTAAAGTCCTAAATTGGCTTTAATAAGAAACAAAAGGAAACATCTCTAAAAGGTTCTTTGTTGTGTGAATGTCAGGCTCTTACCTTGAGCAGCACACTCAGTCCCGTGCGGTTCACCAAAAGAAAGAAAGCCGTCAGCACAGAAACACTCGTAGCTGCCCTTTGTGTTCTTGCAATCCTGAGGACATGTCCCATACACCTCGCACTCATTCACATCTGCCCAAAAACAAAGATATGAAACAAGAGAGAGAACATGAATTGAGTGTAGACAAACACTTCAGTGTCAGTGTTTACATGGGTTGAATGCATGACTGAGTAATGAGTGTGTCGTTCACCTTCACATATGTGTCTTTCTGTCTCTCTGGGTTTGTAACCAGGTCTGCAGGAGCAGAGGAAGCCTCCCTCTGTCAGGTCGGTACAGTTGTGCTCACAGATGTTTGCACTGCATGTGTGCCCACTGCCATGGTCTGAAACCAGTAGATAAGAAAATACACGCATTGAATGTTAACCTGGACACTCACAATTGTAACTCTATGCTATTACGTAGGGTCAGGGCTGGTTTTATCCTGGTATATTAGCGGGGACTGGTAGGGATAATAGGTGGGCAGCTTGTACAGTCTGTAGCCCAGCGGTAAGAGAAGCAAAGCAGGAACAATAAAGTCACAGGTGTGAAGCAAGATGCAGGCATTTCTTTTTATTTCTGAGATTTCTACTTTCATGCATGATCCCTGACATAATTGTCACAAATTACACTGAAGGTTAACTAGGATTATGAACACTAATTACGTCCGATCCTCTCTCTCTGTGCAGCAGGTGACTTTAGAGGTGGTCTGTAGTCTGCTCACTCATTTACAAGTGAGAAATGACACAGGTATTTGTTTGTGCTATTTTTCTTTATTGGCTGAACACACCCTTGCCCATAGCTACTGCTGTCCAAGCTTAGAGTATGTTATGTTATTACTTTACCCTGTCGTTACTTTTTTCACCCAGTCAGGGACAGTCAAGTTCAAGTACGGTAAGCAAAACAGTTCATTGCAGTACAATCACAGCAGCGGAACTGAACAAATCTTCAATATATGCTTGTTTAACAAATACTCTGACTGAACTAATTAACATGAATAAATGTAATAAATGTTTTTCCACAAATTCAAGAACGCTGAACCTCAAATTACTAATTCACATCTTGTCTCCATAATTAACCAGTTATGTTAAGTATTACCTGAAATTTTCATCTAACATAAATTCGTAAATAAATAATAAACTCACGGCAGCCGAGCTCGTCTGACTGGTCTCCACAGTCATCATAATTATCACAGGCGTACTGCAGAGGGATGCACTTTCCGTTACTGCATTTGTACTCATCATTTGTACAGGGTCCATGTGTGGGGTTTTGACCTAGATGGAGAGAAACGTCAATTTAAGAGAAGCTGTACAGGCGTCTGGCTATGCTGAAAAATAGAGTTAATAGTATAGAATTACTGTGCTCTACAGTCTCTTAATATTAGTGACCTGACAAAAAAGTGTGCTTACAGTTTTCCTGCCTCTCATCAGAGCCATCACCGCAGTCATCAACAGAGTTACACAGTTCATGGCTGTAGATGCAGCGGTTGTTGTCACAGCGGAAACGGAAGGGAGCTTCACACTGGATGTCCACTGTAGATGAAAGTTATCATTAAATCTGAAGTAAATCTTGCAGCAACTCAGCATATTCAAAATTTTAATTCAAAAACCCCACTGTACAAATACAAATAGTAAGTTGATACGTTTCATGTGATTCTGTTCATGATAGCTGGCACAATAATGTAGTAAGATTTGGTTTTGTGCAATCTAGATTTGAGTGAGTGTCAGTGTTTATGTTACTTCTTACAGCAAAGGTGAAGCTCCTCATCTGAGTTGTCTCCGCAGTCATTGTCTCCGTCACATTTCCAGTGAGGCTGGACACAAACGTGGTTCTTGCATTCAAACAGGAAGGGGGGGCAGTACGTGCCGTTGGGAAAGCGGGTTGCTGAAAATCAGAATAATTCTCTTCAACTAAATCTGTCAATGCGCACAAGAAAATCAATAACCATACTCGGTCATCAGTCCGAATGAAACCAAAGAATAAATGTTATGTTTCCAAAGCTTTCATAAGGAAAACCAGATGATGTGGGACACTCACGACATGATGTCTCATCTGTGTAGTCTAGACAGTCAGCATTGCCATCGCATTTGAAGCGTTCAGCGATACAGTGTCCACTGCCGCACTGGAAGTAGCCAGGATGACAAGTCCGTAACTCTGCAACAGCGAAATGAGTGTAAAATATACCTTTATTTAATATAACAACAAACATAGCATTATAATTAGTACATGTGAAATACTCTTTTCTTCATTTATGTCATCAAGAATAACTTCTAGGTTTGCAAAGTTCTGTAAGATTTAAGCCCCTGTGCTGTACTCAGTGTACTGAAGAAATCTTTTATTTGTAGCAGACTGACTAAACTCTTTCTGAATAAATGACTGTTGGTGGTCCTGTCTGTCCATGCTTCAAAACGTGAAGTTTTATTGCCTCTTTGTTTAGTGCAGCCCTCCGTTACTCACAAACAGCCAGATCCTGAGCCAAAACAAAGAGCCTCCACTTACCACAGTCCCTTTCATCCGAGTTGTCCTCACAGTCGTTGTCATGGTCACAGACCCAACGGTCGGGAATGCAGCGCAGATTATCACAACGAAATTCACTCTCTGTGCATGCGCGTGGCGCTGGGAGAAAACATGGAAACAGAAATTTAAAATGTGAAAACCATGCAAATGCAGAATTTTATTTCTGTTGTTACTAAATGCTCATATTAGAGTAGAGACACACAAAGCAAATGATGTCAAAAGCTCGTATGGGATTTCTTTCCTCTTACTCTGATCAGCTTTGACAAATAGCTTAAATTTGTAACACATAAACGGTCTGTATTGTATTCTTTCATATTATGACATTAACTAGCCAAAGCTGTATGTGCCGTTGTTGCTCTACACTGAGCTCATGAGTTCACTGGAGAAAAACTCTCTTGGCATCAGCAGTGCAGCAACACGGGGAGCTGTACCGCTATGATTTAACATCCACCACTTCTCCTTTGAGAAGCTACATTATCCCTATTAACTGGCATGTTCTCAGACATGCTTAAATTCTCCAGGGCAAGAGGTGACAGACTCCTTCACTCCCTCTTTCTGACACACCAAGGACAGCCTGTTTCTCTAGCAGCTGATAAGACTACCTCTCTCCCCACTCCACTGTGGGCAGAAGTGTCGAGCTTCTTACAAAACCTCCCCGCTGTCTGATAAAATGATGGCAAGACTATTCTTTGCCATCAACACTCCTTTCTTATGTGGACAAACCACAGAACCATAACTACAGTAAAATCCCATAGTAAACCTCCTTAAAGAGACACTTGGATGATATCAAAACAAACACAAATGAAGGAAGTGTGTTTGTCTGTGAGAGTGAAGATCACTCACTGCAGCTGCGTTCATCAGAGTTGTCCCCACAGTCATCATCCCCGTCACACCTCCATCTTAGCGGGATGCAGCGATGGTTGTCACAGCGGAAGTCTCCACTAGGATCACAGGTCAGTTCATCTGGGACAGGAGTAGGTACATGGAAGCAGTTGCTGTTATGCCATTACACCTGACTAAATCAAGGCTTTTGATATAGCTTGCTTATGAAGCCCAAAGAAAAGCACATTTTTTTAACTTAAAGAGCACATAACAATTGATGGGATCAGCTTTATGTGAAACACATTACAGCACTTAGCCTGTGCATTGTTTTTCTGAAAGAACATAAGATTTGGAACTCAACAACACCTTTGGCACTGTAAAATGGAAAATGCTGCAAGTGTGGCAAGGCTATCACTTTACATTGGCTGTGTTGAGCTATGACAGTATAGCATGAAAATGAAAATATTTGAAACACATGAACACACTACATGAAAATATTTGGAAAAAAATACAGTTGGGAGCATGGTCGCATACAAAAACACAAATATTTACATGTAAAAAAAAAATTGAAAACTCTAAAAAACTGGGAGGAGGCAATGGCCGCCAAAATTGAAATGAGTTTGATGATATATTTATTGATGATAGTTCAAGGTGAAAATGATATATTTTCATATATATATATATTCTATATTTTGCAATTTTCATTTTAATGATATTTTGTGACACATTTAGTCTCAACATTTAGTTAGGTGGTGATGATGTTCAGTTGACGATGAAAATGCATTTACACGACAATGTGTTGTAAATCTTTGCCTACAAATGAATGTGGTAAGAATCACTCCTCAGTAACACAATGCACAGTTAAGCAACACCACAAAAAAAATCATTCAAAATGACTATAAAATGCCTCTACAGCAAATTTTTTACCTTGTTAAAATGTCCATATGATGCTTCTTATATGCTGGACACATATGATGAATGAAATAAGCAGTTGACACCATGCCTGAGAAATTCCACCTTTCCAACTGTAGTGTACTAATGATAGTCTTACAAACACTGATTAAGACTTCAAGTGTTTCATGCATAACAAACCTCATCAACCAATTCTGTTAACTTGTAGGGACTTTCTGTATCATTATTCTTTTTCAGAATCTGTTTCTAGTTCAACATGTATGGCTGATTTACTCCAATATTACAACTTCCCATTGTAAAGTGTAGAGTGATTTTAAAGTGTTTGAGCAAAGTGGTACAGACCTCATAGATCTGAACTTTTTAAAGGAATTAACAGTGTAACATTACATCTAGCCATTACTTTCATTGAAAAAAAAATTCTAAAGATGTAACTTTGCAACTCAGAGAGGAGTTTATTTAGGGGTTTAATCAATGACCAGAGTGGGACTTCTACAGTTTTTACAGTCAAAACCTGAACAGCCTAACTTATATGACTGTTGGATTTATTGTAGGATTGATCAGACTGCATAAACCAGTGTAAAAGCTCTCTTTCATTATCTTGTCACTTCAATGGCACCAATATATAGAATATTAAATATCAAAATGATACATTGATGACTGAAAATTTTCTCATTGTTAAAGATGTTTTGTATGACTAACTAGCAACTGGAGATGAAATAACGTGAGGGATTTCAGTAGATATTTTATCAATAGGCACACCACATGTGTGATATGACAGGAAATTGCTAAGCATTTAAGTAATAACAAGATGTCAGTTTGAAATGAAAGACATCTTGTTTTTTAATTAAACTGCACAAGTCATGGAGGGAGGCGAGCAGCCTGCCAAAGACAGATGGGTGACCTCTATCCATGCCAGTGTATGTCTGTGGAGGATAAGACTGCAGGAGATGAGAAGCACAGAAGGGAGAGGAGTTGAGCAGAGCTGGTCTGAGCCGTCTCTACCACACAGTGCTGGGGGTCAAAGATAGCGTGGTGTTAGCTAGTCCTGCCCTCCGAGCCCTCCACCTGGCCCATCTGCTGCATTCTTACAGGAAGATTAGCGTAGATCTCTCCTCCTGCGCAGGCATGGCACTAATGGAGTGAGGGCCTCCGATAAGAGACGGGAGGGCCGCGGCGAGTGTGTTTGGATCGTAGCAAGTACAAAGAGACTTGTGTGAACCCTGCCCCCACGCAAGGACAGAGTATGAACACACACTTACACACATGTATGTAGACTCATACCAATGGACAGTTCATAAATCTGTGGTGCTCTCAGGGAGACGTAAACGGTGGGGGAGGGTGAGCGGTGAGAAGCTCTCAATCAGCACCTCCCGCTACCATGCTGTGTAATGTTCCACAGGAGGCTGAGGTGTTGGCTAATTGCCCTTCACTCACTCTTTGAGCAAATTTCTTGTTTTTATCAATCCTGAGATCTCAAGAATAACTTTACCATCGGTGGACAAGCACCAAACATGAAACGATCAAGCTGGAAAGTTTCAACATGCTGCCTGGTGGTGTGATGAATCCTACTAATGAGTAATCTTCAGGGTGTGGCCACCATGAAACATAATCTCAGTATTGTCTCATGGATGCTTGATGAAGACTCACCACAGCCCTGCTCATCGCTGTTGTCTCTGCAGTCATTGTGGCCATTGCAGACAGACCACAGGGGCACACAGCGGTAGTTGGTCTTGCAGTCAAACTCTGTATGGTTGTCACATCGATATGCTGGTCCCACTGTGGAAAAAATAAAACGAGTGACAATTAGCAAAGGATACTTTACTTAACATCAAGGCAGACACATTGTTTTAAAAGACTTGCATTGGCTGTGCTTGATCATAGTCACCGATGACACTATATTTTTGTGATTATGATATGATATGATAATGTAATATACTCTTAATCTTTATGTATATCTTTAATCTTTACTTAGAATATGTATTTTCCTGGTTAAATAAAGGCTTAAAAAAAGTCTAAAAATATCTATGAACAGTCAGACTTTAAGCTTAAAGTGTGTAGTTGCAGTATATTTAAGGTGTGTCTTAATCTAAACCAAAAGTTTGACTCTAATGGGATTTTTATGCACATAAATTATAAGGATGCAGTAGTTCTTAGATATTTAAAAAAAATACATAAGTAGTGTAATAAAGATGGAAGAAACTGTACATTACTTACTGCACTCCTCCAAAGGTTCATCAGAATTGTCACCACAATCATCGTCAATATCACATTTCCAGCTTTGCGGGATGCAGCGTCCATTGCGGCACTTGAATTGTCCAGGGCGACAGGTCCTGGTGGAGCAGTGGGCAGGGTCTTCATCAGACTGATCACCACAGTCATCCTCACCGTCGCACTGCCATGACTCAGGGATGCACCGCTTATTTGCACACTGCCATTGGTGGCTTTCACACTGATGTGTGGCTACAAAAAAAGAACAGAAGGATGCTTTAATAATAATGAGGCCATAAGGAGTGTAGAAATATGAACAAGACAAATATAAAATAAGTAAAAACTACTAAAGCAAGTCTTGTAGAAAACATGGCAAAGAATTAAACCCACCACAGAGCACAGCATCTTCATCTGAGCCATCGTGACAGTCCTGGTTGCTGTTACACAGGAAGTGTGGATTGGTACAGTTTCCATCATTGCACTGAAACTGTCCGAGCCTGCAGTGACGAGTTGGGCAGGTGGAGGGCTCGTCTGAGCCGTCTCTGCAGTCCCTCTGTCCGTCACATTTCCACCAGATGGGAATACAACTGTGGAAGCAGAGGTATGGCAAGTTTAGCTCTACATTATGTAAACAACTCGTGCTGTAAAATGTAGTCCAGTACACAAACTCCAAAACCAATTTCTTAATTCCGTCTAACTAGTCACACTTATTGCATCACTTTCAGAACAGCTGAGAAAATATAACTGGGCTTTGAAGTTAAATGCAGCATGTAACATGTCTGGATCATTACTAAGTACGTATTTTAATAGAAGTGTATTTGCCTCTGCTGTTCTTACAATTACAGTATCGCATTTTGTGAAAAATGCTATTGAATACATATAAAGCATACACAGTGATTGGACACAACATTAAAACCACTGACAAGTGAGGTAAATAGCATTAATTATCTTATTACAATGGCACCTGTCATGAAGTGTGATATATTAGGAAGCAAGTGAACACTCAGTTCTTGAAGTTTATGTGTTGACAGAAGTTTTGCAAGAAGTACAGGCAGTGCAGGCCAACGCAGGCTGTGGGCAATATTTTGTTGGGTTACATGGGATCCTAGCATTCATGTGGATTTCTGACCTATGTACTCATGTTGTAGACCATGTATACCCCTTAATGGCAACAATATTCAATAGAAAAAGGGGATAATGCCACCTGCAACACTATGAACCGGTGTTGGCATGAACTCTAAATTCCACGAATCTCAATCTTGATCAAGTATCCGTGGAGGCCCAACCTTGCAACTTCCAGGGCTTAAAGGATTGCTGCTGACGTCTCGGTGCCTGATACCACAGGACACTTTCAGTGTTGTGGAGCTTGTGCTTTGACAGCTCAGAGCCATTTGGCAGCACGAGGGGGACCACCACAATATTAGGTAGGTGGTTTTATTTTGTGTCTGATCAGTTTATATTGTGTACTAAGCTACATGATGGCACAAACACCAGGGGATGCTGTTCTTCCAATGCAAAGACAGTGTGAAGAGTTTCAGGAGTACGCTTAAAGTTCTTGAAGTGACATATGAATTTAAAAATGGATATATAATTCTTTACTCTTCAGTAAAGAAAAATAAAATAAAAATGCATGAATTTTCAGGATGTAAGACGGAGGGATTTTCTGTGACAGAAACATGGTCAATTCTGGTATCAGACAACAACTACCAGTCGTCTTTACAGTAGTTAATGGTTGTTAATGGTACTCTGACTAATATATCACAATCAGTTTGAAAACGATAAATTGATGTTAAAACATCACATAAAAAGATCTTAACAAACCGTTCATTGTTAGCACATCTGTACTGGGTGCTGGTGCACATGGGAAGGCATCGGGTAACACCTCCTATTTGGACTGTCAGGAAATGGTCGGGGCACTCGCAGGTGTGTTCTCGCCCCCCATGACGGATCAAGCACAGGTGAGAGCAGCCTCCATTGTTCACCGCACAGGGATTGTTTACTATTAGAGGAAGAGCCACAGTTAGTCAAACACTATCAGTTCGCCACAGCTGAGCAAATACAGGCCTGTCACTTTTCATTATGCTCATTTTAAATACATGGAAACTCTAATTTCTGACTCACCAATGGGCTGTCTGTAAGGATGGCACACGTGGATGTCAAACGGTCTGTGTGTGGTGTTAACCAGGGCTTGACGACCAGAACCGTCGTATTTGTTGCCTTTCTCCACAGTGCGCATGTTCCAGTCAGTCCAATATACAGTGTCCTCAAATACAGTAAGTGCAAACGGATGTGGTAAATCTCCATCATACACTGTGTGTCTGTGCTGACCATCCAAGTCAGAGTATCTGACAAAAGAAATGAAAGTCAAATGGTTACCAGTCTCCTTGTACCATTTGTTAAAATAATTCTGCTACTTTCTGATGCACTTACTCGATGTAATTGAGATGAGCATCGGACCAGTAGAGCTTGTCATTGGTATAGTCAATTGTGATACCGTTGGGCCATTCGATCTTTGTGGTGATGATTGCTGCTTTGTTGGTTCCATCCATTCCAACACGACCTATAAAGGCTTTGTCCCCCCAGTCTGTCCAGTACACATATCTAACAGAAAGCAAAGAAATTTACTTCAGATTACTTTTTGACACATATCAGAGTCTGACTGAAACACTTCATATCACAGTTTATACGAGCCGCAATCGTCCAGCTGATATTTTTTTATTCGTGTGATTCTGTGTATGTCATCATGGTAAAATATGGTCCTGAACACTGTAACAGGAACAACCACAAAGGTGGTGTTGAGCACTGAAGAGGTCTTTATATGTGCCTGTAGACAGATTTTCTCAGCATGATAGCATCTTAACCATGCAAGACACAGTCACAAAATTTAATAAGTGTGGCTGACAAGTTAAATTTGGGTGTGGTCTGTTCCACGAGGGCTAATAATGTAGTAATAAGCAAGACAAAAATCAAATTGCAATTATTTTGACAGATACTGCAAATGTGTTTTGAGTCACATTTTTTGTCGAAATGGTAATTTTGACAATTCTGTTCCACAGGAAAAAAAAATACTACAACGAAAAGCGTGTTCCCTCTGGAGACTCTGGAGACTAGGATTTCTAGGCAAGGGCATCTCTGTAGCACAACAATGCTACATTACTAATGGTATGTTATGACATACTTTACCTTTATCAAAAACAAAATGCCGCTCCTGTGATTGGGATTTTGCACTCAAATTGTAATAATATTCTGATACTGTTCAGCTCTAGTAATGACTACTAGGCACCAATGGGTTGGAACATCACTTGTTTACAATAGGTTGTTTGCTTGTTTATTTAAATATTAAAAGTCACATTGTTTCATTGGTACATTTTCCATTAATTAATTCTAGTTGATTGTTAGTATGACGCAGCCTTTTTTTGTCAGAGCGCAACAGGTCAAATTTCACTTCAGTTAGAGAGTCATAGGTTTTATCAATAAAATTCAATTGTATTTAAACTGAATTAAGACATAGTAAGGCAAATATATTAGATCATGTTGCCTGTAAAACTATTTTAGTCATTTATTGCATTGAAATTTGAAAATATTTACAGACATATGCTGTCACCAATATGTTGTGATAAGCCAAAGGGAGAAAAAGCAGCAAAGCCAAATAATACATACTGACTAGGCTCTATTATATGACTTATTTCCTTACCCATATTTGGGGTGCAACACAATGGCTCTGGGGTTTTCAAAGCAGTAGGTGTTATTGGCATCGACGCAGTGTTCAGTCAGTTTCTTGACAAAGCGGCCATCCAGTTCAGACACTTTGAGACAATCCAAGAAGCTGTCCACCCAGTAGAGTTTCCTGGCTATCCAGTCAACTGCAAGACCCTCCCCATGGAGAACTCCATTGACCACCACCTCTCTGTTACTGCCATTGAAGAACATCCTTTCTATCACTCTGCGACTCACATCAATCCAATAGAGACGTTTATCAACACGATCAAAGTCCATGGCGACCACACTGGTGAGGCCCTGCAGAATAAGAGAGTAGGCCTGCCCATCTGTCGACAGGTTCCTCAGGTAATAGCGGTTGCTGAAGATGAGGTAGGGTGAGATGTTGCTGTTCTGACGGCAACTGCGACCATCCGGCTCTCTGAGAAATCCTGGCGCACACTTGCACACGTAGGAACCAACAGTATTTTCACAGACCTGACTGCACACACTGGGTGACTCTGCACACTCGTTGATATCATCACATGTTTTGCCATCAGACATGAGGCGGTAGCCGGGACGACAGGTGCAGATGAAGCTGGTGGGTGTGTCAGTGCAGTTGTGATCGCAGTGATGAATGGATGGGTCTGTGCACTCATTGATACCTATAGGCAGAGAAGAATAAGAGCCAATAAGCAAAGACAACACCTTCATCGTCTGAGAACATGTTCATAGAGAAAAAGAAAGTCATCATAATATTTCATTTTGATTCTAATCCCACTTCTGTATAATGAGAATGTAACATGGTGCAGTTAAAATGTTCTGGGATTGTCTGTGGTTCACATTTGTGCAACATGTGTTACCACTAACTGGCCACAACTACACGATCATTTCCCTGTGATGTCTTCCTCTTCTCCAAAATGAAACTCAAGTTGAAGGGCATCATTTTGACACAGTTAAAGAGATTCAGCACTCATGCTGGATGGTGCTTGACATGTTTAATTAACGGTTTAATGGGGATGGCAGCCAAATTTAAATCAGGTACAGTTTTTGATCTTAATAGGGACTGTCTCTAAAATTTCTGATCACATCTTGTACGTCATCCCTCTTCATTTTCTGCAGAAACAATATTGTTGTTATTATTGATAGCTAATAGTTTCTTTACTGTCAGTAGAATTTCTAAATGACAATCTGTGAATGTCACTTGCAGCACCCTAAAACGAGCATGCATCATCTCAACAATTCCAACTGCAGACAAATTCTCTGACCACTGATTTACAGTAGTATTGTCAAATCTCTTTACACTCACCACATCCTTTCTCGTCGCTATTGTCAGAGCAGTCATCACTCCTGTCGCACACCTGGCTCAGAGGGATACAGTGTCCATTGTCACATCTGAACTCTCCAGGAGGGCAGGTCGGCACTGGTGTGTGGCACATGTGCTCCAGCTCATCAGACTCATCCCCACAGTCATTGTCGCCATCGCAGACAAAGTCATGAGACACACAGCGGCCGTTCTGGCAGGTGAACTGGTGCTGTTGGCAGGGTTGGTAAGTACAGCCCTGCTCATCACTACTGTCTCCACAGTCATTGCGACGGTCACACCTGACGTTACAAAACCACAAAAATTAAATGCAACAAAATTAGCAAATTTCCAGAGAGACTCATTAAAGCTGTAATTTATATTTTATCTGAGAGATTTTCTCTGACCTGTAGGTACTGCGTATGCAAAGGCCATTACTACAGGTGAACTCATTGATGCCGCAGGATCTGTGGGTGCAGTTTTGGCGCTCATCTAATGCATCTGCACAGTCTGCATCTCCGTCACACACCCAGTCACGTGGAATACATTTTCGCTGAGGTGGCTGGTTGTTCACACATGTGAACTCTGCACTTGAGCATGTGCGATTGGCTGGGAGACAAAACAAAATCAGGATAGGAGATTTACAAGACAAATGAATAAATAATGACCGTGATGACCCAAATGACATATTTTGGGAAACCAAACATTCCAAACTGTATTTCAAAACATGCAGCTGTGATTACAAATTCTTTATCCATCTAATGTGATTGACTTGCATTGTTTGAAGTGAGTCTCCTACTGAGGCACAGTCAGTGCTGAAGTCTTTAGCTCCAGGCATCTTATTTTTGGAGCACACTTTGGTGAAATATAAGAATCCTGATCCACCCTGAGCCAGGAAGCCAGTGAAAGGAGACATGCACAAAGTAACGACTGAGGCAGGAGAAATCAGGAATGTCAGCTCCTTGGACTGGAGACCTTCTACAGGAGACTAAGATGCTGGGCACTGACTGCCAGTGTCTCCCCTACAACACTCCCCCAGTGGTGTGTGCCTAAATCAGTCAGCATCCTGAATAACAACAGGATGAGGGCAGCAGGAGGGGGCAAAGTCGAGAAGTGGTGGGGAACAAGAGGATCGTTTTTGAGGGGGGTGGGGTGGATGAAGAAGTAAGAAGTACAATAAAGATTTTTTTTTTAAAGGGTAAACAGAAAGAACTGTTGGCAAAGAGATCAAAGATGAGAGATGCATACCACAATTATGCCTCTGGTCTTCATCACTCATGTCACCACAGTCATTGTCACCATCACAGATCCAGGATGAGGCAATGCACCTGCCATCATCACAGTGGAACTGATCTGTGTTGCAGGTTCTGACCAGTGTGGCTGCAGACACAAACCAGACACATTAGACTGCAGATAATACGACACAAATACAGTGCTGTGACTGAATAATGTCAACTAATTTAGATCCATTGTAAATGTGGATCCCTTTTCACAACCATTTTTTTTTCTTTTTTGTAATTGCCAATTATCTCAGGTACGTCCCCCCAATGCTTTTCAACTAATAAGGAAAGGCACAATACAACACTGGCAAAGCTTTCAAAATAGTCATGGCAACTCCACATTCCCATGCATGGTGAGCTATCTAAACAAAAGCCAAAGTGAGGCTCTGTAACCCCTGGTGGACAAAGGGAGGGGGAGGTGCTGTTTGTCAGAGGACATTGAGGGGCGTCACCACAGAGGAATGCGGCACACAATAGGAGGCCTGACTGACCACATCGTCAACAAAGAAATACACCACTGACTCGCACTCTCTGCTACATCACTCACAGGAGTCTCTCACACAGCACACAGATGGAGATTGGCGGACAGACACAAACGCACAATGACCGAGCAGCTGATAATGGGGTGGGGGCAGACGCATAAAGCCAAAAAGCTCTATTCTGGGGGTGAGAGAGTTGTGCAACACTCACTGCAGGAGAGGGGTTCATCAGAGCCGTCAGCGCAGTCAGCCCCTCCATCACAGTACCAGTGGGCGGGGATGCAGCGGCCGGTGGAGCAACGGAACTCACTCTGGGAACACGTGGATGTAGCTATGTGGAAGATGAAGAAAGGCTTGAAATCATTTGGAGGAATCCTGCCTAACTTGCACTGAGCAGACAGGTTGAATGACTTAAGATTCCTTGTTTGCAACATATCATATACTCAAAAGTTTCTTCTAAAATTGTTTAATCCAGTTATGTGAAAAAATTCTGTTGCTTTTTTTTGATTCATTATAGCAGAAGCTGGTTTGAGTGTTCTTTGATATTTCTCTCTGCAATCCTTTGCGTTATTAAATTTGTCTTTGCTGACTGATTTATCATATGTGCTTTTGCAGAGCTTGGAACTCGAGTATTCACATTGAAAAAGTGCAGGAAAAAATGTCAATGCTAAAATATGTTAATATAGATGATTTAATTAGCTTTTTGTTGGTGTTATAAATCTAGAGTTTTCCAGAAAAATATATAGAGAGAACAACTGGAAAAAAATAAACAAACTGATGATGTTGAGAAATGGATGTCTAACTTGGAAAAACAACAAAAATAATTATACGCATTGTATACAATTAGTATGTAATATAGATTTGGGGCCCACGATTCAATGTTTCAACTTTAAATTTAACACTTCATCTGTCAGTGATGATGATTTATAAGTGTCTGAAATCTCCACTTAACTCATCACTGTATAGTAAACTACATATTAACGCATTTAGCATGCGTGAATGTTTGTTTGCAGCCAATGCTAGCACAAGCATTTATCATAGCCATGTATTTTAGCTCCATCTCATTTAAATTTCCCAATATGTTATGCAACTGAGTCACAGCACCAAGACCCTGGTACCTGTACACCTAAATTAAATGCAGCCATAAAACAATATTATGAATTATCTATGTCCGTTTCCTGTAAGTATACAGAGTAAAAGGCTCATTCACACTACAATTTCAAGGCAGCCATTGTATAGCAAAAGCAAGCAATAATCAAAACCTGAAAAAAATACAAAATTGCCTTATCCTCAAACTGTTGCTAAGCTCACCACAGTGTGTAGGGCTCTCATCACTCATATCCCCACAGTCGTTGTCTCCATCACACAGGTATGAACGAGGGATGCAAATGTTGGTAGACTGACATTTTGTGTGTTCTGGCTGGCAGGTTCTCTCCGCTGAGATAATCAGAAATTAGAACATACTTATTAGAAGTAATGCCCACTTTGATGAGTATATCCCTCTCTTTCACTTCTGCTACAATACTCACGGCAGTTTTGTTCATCAGAGGTGCCATTGTCATAGCAGTTGTTGATGCCATTGCAAACATAGTCCTTTGCAATGCAGCGCCCATTGTTACAGGTGAACTCTGTGTTGAGGTCACAAGGTCTGAAGAGGCAGCCCACTTCGTCACTGTTGTCTCCACAGTCATCATAATGGTCACAGCGGTAGTGGTAGGGCACACATTTCCCATTACCACAAGTAAACACTGTGGGCTCACAAGTGTGGAAGGCTGCCAATCAAAAGTGAGAACAGGTCAGAGTTCTGGCAATTATAGCATAAGGTCAAGAGAAATAATGCCTGGTATACTCATTTTACCTGACAAGGCAATAAAAGATGACAGCAATTGCGGAACTGCATGTGAAAATAAGCACATTGATTCATGTGTTAGTGTTTGTGTTATTAATTAGAGAGAAGCATGTCACTGGAAATTAGATCATAAAGTCCAAAAATACACACCAGCATAGCTGAAGATTGGTTTACGTCCTGAGGAAGAAATGTGTTAGGGCAAAACGATAAACAGAAACTTGTTAGTATTAGCGAAAGCAAAGGACAGAGAACTGCAAAGAAAGAGATGAAACAAGGTTTCTGATTTATTCATGCAAGAAGATAAAGGGCTATGGCAGTGAGATTTTTGATAATCCAATAGAGGAAGAAATGACCACCCTACCACAGACTCTCTCCAATTCGTCGCTGCCATCTCCACAGTCGTTGTCATTGTCACATTTCCACTGGGCTCGAATACAGCGTCCATTCATACAGGTGAACTGGCCTGGCTGGCAGCGAGTCCCATTATCAGGGATACAGTGCTTGTTGTCAGCCAGATACCAGCGGCCTTCTGATGGACACTGGCACTCAGCTCCATTAGGTCCTAACAAGATAAAAATTACAGAACAGTTTATGCATTTATTTTGCATTTTCAGCAATTCTCCTAAAAGAATACAAGTGAAAGCTTTTACCTGGTGTGCAGATGTGGCTGCAGCCTCCATTAAACTGCTGGCAGGGACTGTCACACTGCTGCTGCTTCCTGGTGGCCAAAACATGGATGTCCATTGGTCGAGATGGAAGGTTCTGAATCATCACTGTCTGGTCAGAACCATCATGCTTATTAGCCCGATAGATGCTGCGTGTGTTCCAGTCAGTCCAGTAGATGAATTGACCAAACATGGTCATGGCAAAGGGGTAGATGGCTGTGCTAATAATGACCTCACGGTTGGACCCCATGAGAGAGGATCGCTCAATCTTCTGTCTGTTGGCAGAGAAAAATCATGACAATGTCAATAGCTTCAGAGTATCAAGATAATGAAATATAATTGACAACATAAATTTTCAGAAATGGAATTTTTTTTAGGTCTTACAAGCTTGCATCTGCCCAGTAGAGCCTCTCTTCCTCATAGTCCAGGGTGAGGCCATTGGGCCACACCAGACTGCTGTTCACAATCTCTGTCCTGAAGTTTCCACCTAAGGTGGCACGCTCAATCTTTGCATGAGTTCCCCAGTCTGTCCAATACATGTATCTGTGGAACAAGGAAGAATTAATTAATAAATGTCCAGTTTAATCTCATGAACTAACAGACTGTGTTGTCTAAGTCTTACCCCCTGCAGGGATCCAACATGATGGCCCTTGGCCTGGACACATGAGCAATAATTGTTCTCTGAGAGCCATCCACTGACATAGAGCTGATGCTCTGGTTGACATAGTCGCTGTAGTAAATTCTTCTGTTTATCCAGTCATAAGCAATGCCATCAGGAGCACCAAGATCTGTCAAACCACAGACACCACATCAGCATTGTTGGGAAGTATGAATTAATTAATCAACCCCCTTAAACTCAACCCAGCCAGTAGCTTTGAAAGGCACATTATCTTTAAAAAAAAAAAAAAGAAAGAAAGAAAATTATATCATCAGTCAAAAACTGTAAAAACTAATGTTCAACTTTCCAGTGGGCTACTTATTTGTGACATGCCATTCCATTGTAAAATTAACCAAATCTAAGTTTAAAATTGTGATGTTTCATCAAATGTACTTTATTGCACATACCAAATATGTTTGTTATGACCATGTTCCATTAAAAAAAAAAAACCTGCACTCCTCGACACAATCATTAAGCCATTTATTGACAGAGCTGCAACCAACAATCTCAGACTTTATGGCTGAACTGGACTGAACTACAGTCTGTGCTTACACAGAGCAGAGATAAGGCAAATACAGAAGCAAATAAAGAATGTAAGTTGTAAAATGTTGATAGCATGTAAAGTCACCATTTCTTTACAGCACTGATAACACCAGTGGCCATCTTGAAAAATACTGCAAAAATGTTTATTCCAGCTTTTTTCAATTTATGTAAAATGAATTATCTAAGAAATTACTTTTTTTAATGATTCGTGATTTGCTTTAGACGGTTAACAAACAGAAGTAACAGTATGACTGCAAAACATACCTGAAGCCACCACTATAGGAGGTGAGGTGGGAGATGACAGGCTGATGTAGCTGATCTTGCTTGCTCCTGCACCTGAGCTCTGTGTGAAGTAGATCCTCCTGTCTGTGAGGTCAAAATCCAGTGCTACTGATGTACGAGGCACATTGACAACAGGGAAGGGCAGTGCATGGTCCTCAGGATCAAGTCGCAAGCTGCGTACTGTGCTCTCAGTAGTGTAGATAAGGTAATCATCCCTTGACACCACACAGCTCTCTTTATCTGCTGCGAGATTCCCAAAAGCACAGCTGCATTTTTTATCCTGGGTGCCTGTGATGGAACCTGGGAGGGCAAAACAAAAGTGGGCACAGCCTCCATTTGCTTCCATGCAGGGGTTGTAGTTAAGCTCTTGGACACTGGTAGGCTGGGAACGCTGGTCAAAGATAGTAACGTCCCTCAGCATATTGATATTGTCTCTAATGACGGCAGGTTGCTCTGTGCTGCCTGGCTCTTTGCTTGCTTGGAACACCTTCTTGAGGTTTCTGTCCACCCAAATGATGCTGCTCTCAAACACTGTGATCCCATAAGGAGTTGGGTAGCGGCTGCCATATCTCACTATCTCCGTCTCCCCTCCTTGAGGGTTGATTCGAGCAATCATATCCAGTGAGTCATCCACCCAGTAGACGTAGCCAGTTTGCCAGTCCAGAGCAAGGCCTCGAGGGGTGATGATCCCTGAAGACACTAAAACTGTGCGGTTGGTTCCATCCAAGAGTGCTCGCTCAATTTTGGGGAGCTGACCATAATCTGCCCAGAACAAGTATCGGTTTCTGGGGTCTACGACAATATGGCGTGGCATGTCCACCTGGGTCTTCAGCAGCACCCTGCGGAAAGTTGTGTTCAGGCGAAGTACCTCAACATATGTCTCAGTCAGGAAGGCGTTGGTGAAATACAAATTCCCTAAAGACAGAAGTGGTATCATACAGTATATCTGCCAGTCATGAAATCCTCAATCACAAAATGATAAGTCACACTGGTAAGGGAGTTGCTCCTTCTTGGAGTAGAAATCTAGCTTACTGTCTGACAGCTTGATTGTGTAATCAGAAGAAAATACACTTTAATTTTGCTCTGTGAGTCCAGTCCTGTGTCAAAATTTCTTAAGTTTACTCTACCAGGCAGACCTGCTGTCATTATCACAAAGCAAGGTCAGACCAATCAGACTAGTTTTGAGTTAGTCGCAGTGTATTTAATTAGAGTTAATTAAACTTCCTGGAAAAGCGTTGGACATATTGGTTGTTACTGAGGCACAAGCAATAGTCATTGAGGTAAAATTTGCTAAATAAATATAAGCACAAAATTGTTAGAATAGTAGGCTTGATACATAACCTATGCACCACACTAAGTAAACTATAACAAGAAAGTATGGGAGATAAGTTAATTACTGACATAAAGTAGCACTTTTCCAGCTGTTGAAGCGAGAGAGCAAAACAACACACAGTGCAACTGTCTACAATATAGTCTGTGCTCCAAAATAGGGGTGAAATGCTTTGATTGCAGTGATCTCAATCTGCAACAGTGCTTGTGGAAATCAGAGATTCAACAAGCAAGGACTGAATGTATATATAACAAATATTATAAAAAGGCAACTTAATTTGCTGTGCAATTAATGCAGCGAAAGAAATGGCTCTAAGAGCTGGCTCTTTGAAGTGAACTTTGGGAGCGCCTGCCTGGGAGACAGAGCTGCTTTTTTTTCTCTCTCTCTCTATTTTATTCTTTTTTCCTGTTCTCTGAGAGAGACAGAGGTAGAATGCTACAGAGGCAACACGCTGGAAAGGTGAGAACACGAGTGACGGCAGTAAAATTTGGATGCATTTCAATTACATCGATAATTCAAAGGAAAAGTGTGGAGTATGCAAGAGGTAACAGAGGTAAGATGCAAGAGGTAAAATTTCATATCTTGCTGGCTCTACAAGCAACCTGCACTGGCACATTACAACTGTACACCCATCAGTGCAGCTGGAGGAAAAAAGACAAGCAAGTGAACCTGCTACTAATGAAAGTGTCAGTTTGTCTACTGCAACTGTTGCTGCTGCTGCAGTGTCTACAGCAGGGCTCCAGACTACGACCAAAATGGTGCACTTGTGATTTTTTATGAGACTGTAAGAGTTAAAATTTCAAGTGGTCACATTTGCCAGGTCATGATGATCATTAAGCCGTATTTGTGTCACTCTAACTGGTACAGGCAGCAACTGTGTTAACCACAGTGGTAGATAGTAGTACTTTTATAACTCTGGTGTACTGTGGTATTTACACTTATCAATGCGGTCTTCTGAAATGTGGAGCACACCTGCATGTGCTGTTTTTTCTGCTCATTGAAAAGATCACATGTAGAAAAAAATCACTCGGTTATTGACTGGACAAATCTGACACTAGAACGGTCTACTTTAACTCTTTTCATGGTCACTTTTGGTCACACACCAGTCTGAGCACCGCAGCTACCCAGCAGCAGCTGCCGCAGCCTGTGACTTGGGGCGTTTAGGGAACATTGGTAAATTGTAGTATCTATTGATAAGAAAATGTTCAGCAAGTGATGTGTTTTGTCTGTGACAAGTTTCTACCAGTGAAAAAGTTCACCACCACAACCGCCTAGACCTACATTTAGGACTCTATGAGACAGTTTATGCAAAAGGCTATAATTGATTATAAGTGATACTCTAAGCTTCTCCATGTTGTTTCACTGTAAACTGTAAATCTGAGGAGCCACTTGTGAGCCAAAAGAGCCAGCTCTTTTTAGTGAGCTGAACCATAAGAACTGGCTCTCTTAAATGAGCTGGCATTCCCATCACTACTAATCACCGTGTGTGGAGCAGAATGATTGGGGACGGCTACTGTGACAGGGAAGTTTGAGTATTGTTGTGCACCACAAAAAACAGGCCGACATTAAAACAATAGTTCAGCTAATTAGTTCCGCGTAGGACCTTTTCCTCCCAGTCACTCATGCCCCTCCTGTTGTGCCTCTACAGCCCCCCAGAGGGGCGCACCCCAAACTTTGAGAAACACTGACTTAATGTGTTGTATGAACACAAATGCATACCTGCAGCCCAGTCAACAGCTATGCCTCGTATTCCGTTGCGTCCTATTCCAGATGTTACTATGCTACGTAATCCTGAGCCATCTGGCTTGATCCGTCTGACCCCGTTCTGCACCGCCACAGTGCTGCTGAA